>NC_138214.1:6591356-6731109 GCF_964194415.1 Vipera berus | reverse complement strand
AAAAAAGTATCCATTTACTGAGTCCATCCATCTTGCTGCTAGTTATCCTCTTCTTCTGTTTCATAGCAGATGTAAGTTATTATGACTATGGCTCTGATATTGGGAAAGATTTTATTGTTTACAGAGAACATTATAATGATCCCCCAGTTGTACCATTAACGTATTTGCTGACCCTTGCATTGTAAGAACTCTGCCACGTTTTAAATTAATACTAAGCTCTTATCAAAGATGGGCTGTTCAGTCTTTAATCTTTTGGCTTTAATGACACAAACATTTGTTTCTACAATATTCAAATAAACCCTGAACCCAATGATTCATCATTAGAGTTGACTGTGAAATACAAAGAGCTGAACCAATCATTTTCTCTAATCCCAAACATCTGGACTGGGTCATTACCTGGGTATATATGTTAAAGATTTTCTCCTCCTCTTATTATCATTAAACTCAAGCTAGGGTGAGTTTCTCAAAAGAGAAGTTTAAAAGGCTAAATTGAAGACACTGTGATAAATGCGATGACAGCTAGGGAAGGAGGAAGGAAGAAGCTGTGCCTTTTCAACCCTTGGGCAAATGTATTGAAAAGAATCACTCACCATTTCTGTTCAAAAGCAGGGTGGAAGATTGCAAGAAGCCTCCAGAACATGAACTCCTCCTCTGGACAAGGACGAGAATTTTCTCCAAGATAATCTCCAATCCTTACCTTCTATGATTGCAATGATTTGGGATCTTCTAATGAAAGAGACAGAGAAGAGATTTAGGACAGAAAGTGCTTCACAGACATTAGTTTTCATTAGTTGCTTGGAATGAACCCATAAGGAGGCCTTCATGCACAACTGGGCAGTGTTTCTAGAAGCTGATCTGCACATCGAATGCCCACTCAAGGGAAAATGTGACTGACCTTAATCTGATGCCTTGTAGGTGTGACGTGTTCTTGTTTGTTCACTGAACCCATTTATTACAATTTGGAAAGCACCATTTATGACTCATTGTAGGCAGTAAATAAGATGGTCTTGAAAGAGTGGGGAGAAAACCATCACCAAGGAGATGAGAAGGGAAATATAAATTAAGTCTGGCACATGTAGAAAGTATGTGCAGATGTCTAAGATCAACACCTCCCCGATTCAAATGGTTATTTTTTAAAAAAGGGGGGGAGGGTGAACACAATGAGAAGTGCAGGATTATGCTACCGAAGTCAATTTTTGAAAAAAAATAATAGTTTTTAGCTTTCATCAGAGTCCATTTTTTGATCTACTTGAAAACAAGTTGATGACACATAATCAATCTACCTTGTATGGGTGACAGTATGCTAGGTCAGGGGTAGGCAACCTCGGCTCTTTTATGACTCATGGACTTCAACTCCCAGAATTCCTGAGTCAGCATAGTTGACTCAGGAATTCTGGGAATTGAAGTCCATGAGTCATAAAAGAGCCGAGGTTGCCTACCCCTGTGCTAGGTGAATACATTACGTACTAATTGCGTACATTATCTACTAAGGTGGATTTGAAATAATATATTGTAGAAGTCAGGGATGGATAGATGATAGATAGATAGATAGATAGATAGATAGATAGATAGATAGATAGATAGATGATAGATAGATAGATAGATAGATAGATAGATAGATAGATAGATAGATAGATAGATACACAGACAGACAGACAGACATTTGTATTATGGTCATAGATCAGCACAAAAATAATATTTTATACCAAATGCCCTAAGGACAATCTTAACTGTAATACAAGACTAGTCAAAAAATTATAAAACCAGAAAACAGTAAAAACAAGACCAGAATTAATATAAAACTACAGTATGTAAATGTAATCATGTAACAGTGAAATCTAAAAAGCTATAGTAATTACAATTATAAGAAATATAGATGATAAAAAGGCAACTGGCTTGCTTAAATTTAGCAAATCACAAAATTAATCAGACTTCTTTAAGCCATAAAGAGTCATAAATACTAAAACTAATAACTATAGTTAGCAGATAAAGCCAGCTAATAGTAAGGTATTACATACGCACAAAATGGTTTATGGCATAGCACAGTGAATGTCGTCGTTACTGCTTATTCAACAAATCATGATTAAAACCGGCCATGCATGGTTTGGTTATAGGATGTGTGAGCCTATATCCTTTGGAGTGTGATGAACAGTAGGATGAAAAGGTTATTTTAAGTTCAACTCTAGTTCCTCCAACAAGAGGAGAAATTTATTTCACGAAAGATTTGTTAATGTTGTTAGCTAATCTGGAAACCGTGACCAATATACCAAAACAAAAGGAGATCTCCTCCAGACACTTCATAAGATCCAATAAAGGCTGTAACTTCCAGGACTTGATCTAAAGACAAAGCATGCTGCCTCTGTGGCTGAAGATATTATTGTGTAGTGGGTCCGACGCAAGAAAGAGACGCCAGCCGGTGTGTGAGTTCAGCTCTTTATTGGAGGGGGGTAGCGAACTGGGGAATGAGGGTTACCTGGCCTCCTTAAATACCCGGCCAGGTAAGCGGACAGCCAATGGGGTTGGCCCTAGGTTTCCCGCCGAAACTGGGTTTCCCGCTGAAACCATTCAGGCCAACGCCCCCTGGTGGCTGTTGCTATGCAGGTGCCTGCATACATAACAGATATTTCAGTCAGAAAAGCACAATTGCCATTTTTGTGATCCCCAACAATTCAAACTGGACCGAGGCTTTGTCTGTCCGGTGGATTGTGATGGAAAGCAGTTATAATTTGAACTGTAGAGTAGCTGGGTCTTCCAGACACCAGAATGGCTTATTCATCAGTGCATTGTTTTGCTGTTATTTATTTAAGATTCATAGCATGAACACACTCATTTTCCAACCCCTAATTGAACATGACGTTGCCTGTGTGTCTAATTTTCAGTCTAATTTTTACACTAGTGGGTTACCTTAAAGAAGAAAACCGATCCAACCATGGATGCTTTAATTAATGGTTATTTCTGAGCTAACAACTCTTTCCATGCATTGCTAAAACCATATTGTCTCTGACATCTCAGGTCAATAAAGAAATAACACTTCAGCAGAGAATTCACAAACCACCCCAAACTGAGCTCCTTGGAAACTTACATGTGCCTGCTCAAAACAAATTTTATCACTTTTACGCTCAGTTAAATTTGCATTGGATTGGAAAGATGCAAAACCGCCCCCTCCCCCCCGCCACACACAGACACACACACACACAGACACAGACACACAACTAATCCTTTTAAAAGAAGAAAAATCAAATTTGTTGCTAAGAAAGGGAATGTAGCTATGGCTGGATTTTTTTTAACAAGTATAATTTCAATATAAACAATTTTGTAATATGTATGTATGTATGCATGTATGTTTGTTTGTTTTTTTGTTTTGCCTTCAAGTCAGTCTTGATTCCTGGAGACGTCCCTGCAGTTTCCTTGGCAACATTTTTGGAGAATTAAAAATTAAGATGGGCAAACTGGTGTCTGTTCCTCAGACATTTTGTAGCCTTTTTAAAAAAAAATTTACCTCTCCAGCCTGATCACTTTACAGATAAAGAAAGATCAATGATCCTTGAAAACTATGGGAAAGTGACTTTGCAGACCCTGAGCTTAGATTTACAACTTCTTCTAAACTTTATCTTATGTTATAGTTCATTGAATAAGCCCCACATTTGGCTAGATTGACTGAATAGCCATAGGCTTAAAGATTAATTTAGAAACCACAATGTCTGAGGTTATACAACATGCTAAACTCAACCAGGCCAATCATAATCTGTGTGATCAACCAAATTTTCAAGCAGTACTCAGAAATATATCAACATGTCTTAAACTCAATCAACATACTTTAAAAAAAAACAAGATAATAATCTGGGTTGTTTCAAAAGAAGTAAGGGGAACAAAATCAAGCAATATCTCCACTAAAGTGTGATAAAAATGTATTTTGTATGAGATGGGGAGAAATAAAGGAAAAACATCAGATGATGTGAAGAGTTGGGTGTGAGAAAGCAAGGCACTTTAAAAAGTTTAAAGTGATTTTGATTGAATTATTAGCCTCAGGGAAAATAGGAAAAAAGGGTGAAAGAAAGGAGCATGAAAAGAAATCTAAATCCAGAGGATGGGAGGAAAGACTTTAATCCATGCTGTGTGAAGACAGGCTGCCACCGAGATCCTCATAGTTGGCAGTTTCCACAAGTCATGAGGAACAAAACTGGTAAATGCTCAATACTGTGAATTTACAACCAGAAGTTAATTTAGTTTTGAAGATGGATTAGGGTTAGGAAATAAAGGCTGTTTCCACACAACCAATTTACTTCACTTTGCATTTACTGAAGCAACACACTGGCTTCCACTAATGGAATCTACTGAGCCATAAACTAACCATGCTGGTGGGGTTCACACAACTCAATGATTAATATATTAATTTACTGCATTTTAGCTTAACATATTCTGGGTACCACAATCTAAGAATGCTTAAGAGAAAGTGGAACAGATGCAGAGATGGGCAAGAAGGAGGATGAGGGGAGTGGAAACTCGAGAGAACGTTAACTGAACAGGAACTGACAGCCCTATTCAAATCCCAGAAGAGACATCGGAGGGGGAGGAAGAGGAAGAGGAAGAGGAGGAGGAGGAGGAGGAGGAGGAGGAGGAGAGAAGAAAAGAAGAAGAAGAAGAAGAAGAAGAAGAAGAAGAAGAAGAAGAAGAGGAGGAGGAGGAGGAGGAGGAGGAGGAGGAGGAGAGGAGGGGAGGAGAGGGAGGAGGGGAGGAGAGGAGGAGGAGGAAGAGGAGGAGGAGGAGGAGGAGGAGGGAGAAGAAGAAGAAGAAGAAGAAGAAGAAGAAGAAGAGGAGGAGGAGGAGGAGGAGGGGGAGGGGAGAGGAGGAGGAGGAGGAGAGGAGGAGGAGGAGGAAGAGGAGGAGGAGAGAAGAAGAGAAGAAGAAGAAGAAGAAGAAGAAGAAGAAGAAGAAGAAGAAGAAGAAAGAAGAAGAAGAAGAAAGAAAGAAGAAGGAAGAAGAAGAAGAAGAAGATGTTTTTCTAGCACTAGAAAATTATGGATGGATAATTGTCCCTAAATTACAGAAAGGCAGTTCCAAATTTAATTTTCTTCTACAAAAGTTCAGATTAAGGTGGTGAACTTTTTTTTTTGTTTGACAGAGCAGAAGAGAAAACTGCCAAGAAATCTGCCAGTCAGAAAACTCGAACCCCTGAATTCCATTCTCTTTCCATTCCTGTTTCCAGTCCCTCTGGCCCTCCGCTCATTGACCACACTTAATCCTCATTGTTTTGGAGGTCCTCTTCCCTCCTTCCTCTAGCAAAACATTTTACATTCCCAGGAGGTTCTAAAAGGAGTTCATTCCTCCTATTTCCAGTGCAGTTGTTACAGCAGTGCATTTTGTAGCTTATAGCTATATCCAAACAACATCTGGGAGGTTTGATATTTGCAGAGGATTTTGAATCAGACAGGATACGTCCTTCCTGTTTTGGGTCATGTAAAAAGAAGTGCATCAGCTTCCCCCTAGCAGATGCAGGCTTCATCTCAAGCTGGAACACAGTGCCTGGCAAAAAGCAACAACTCAAATGTAGGTCATTTCCCCTACCTGCTGTAATCCAGAGTCCCATTTCAACCGCCAATTTGTCTCTTAGTTATAACAGAGAACATTGAGCATCAAGTTATTTGAGACAGAAGTTGCTTCTTACATCTAGTTCGGCTAGAAATAGTCTTTACGCTTCTACCGGTCCCACAGTCTGAATGTTGTATGCATTGGCTGTCAGCTTTCCAGGGAAACTGTCATCCAGGGGCTTAAAGTGAAAAGTATTGAATGCATGAGCAGTTACTAGCAAGAATAAAATGGGCTTATTTATCAAAGTCCATGTCCTTGGTGAAGAGCTTACTTCCTGCATCTCTCATAAACACACTTGCTGGGTCTGTAGGATGATAAATATGCATCTAATGCTCTTTTTCCCCCATTCCCTCCATTTAATTGCCCATGACGTGCTTCTATGTAATTCTTCCTTTTTTTTCCAGAAGTGTGCAAACTCTTTATTGTAACAGCACATAATAGAAGGCATGATATCCCTGCACAGAAAAATGAGGCATTACTTGATCACTCTAAGCTGATGTCCCTGCCAGGCTGGTGTGCAACTATATTTCCCTTGAATTATATTATACAGTAGGAGAAGTAAACATTCTCTAGGTGACAGCAGGAAAAGAAGGGGGCAAAATATTCCAGAAGAGTAAAAGCTACAATCATTCAAACCAGGATGGGCTATTTTAATGCTTGAACTAAGATGTTAACTCCACTCCGAAAACTCCTCTACTGCTATTGAACACCAGACAACCAAGAACAGGAAAATCTCTTTTGGGTTTATCATGATTTGTGTGCCTCAGTGGGGGTCTTAATGGCATTCCTATGATATCTACAATTTGTTAATTACTCATAAATGGAGCGGAATATAAATCAGACTTTAAAAATACTCCCAATCTACTCCTCCTCCAAGATTGTACATTATTATAGTTGGATGCACAAAGAGACAGGTGTTTAGACTGGATTTGACATTTTTGTCCACCTACTGAGACCTTCCCAAGGGCCTGGGATAGATAGGTGTTGTTGTTTGATGCTGTTAAATATCTTGCTGCAGAACAGAATGCAGTGACCTAGAGTTGAATTCACTCACCTCCCACCCGAAAGGTTGAGAGTTCAATCCTAGGCAGCGCAGATGTTTCTCTGTCAGGGTGCAAAAAGAAAATATCTGCTATGAACTTCGTGCTGGCATCAGGAAGGGCATCTGGTCAGTAAATTTATTTATTTTATTTTATTTTATTGGATTTGTATACCGCCCTATTCCTGTAGGACTCAGGGCGGTTTACAGGGCAGTTAAAACCATGAATACAAAAAATTAAAAACAAATAAAACAATTAAATTAAATTCAAGCCCCAAGAGTAAATCTAAACCCCAGTTAAATTAACAACCCCACAGTCTGGACCAAACAGATCGAAGAGCCAAGTTTTCAGGTCCCGGCAAAATGAGCGAAGGTCGGGGGCAGTCCTAAGTTCTGTGGGTAGTTGGTTCCATAGGGCAGGCGCACCCACAGAGAACGCCCTTCCCCTGGGAATAACCCGCCGGCATACATATATTTACATGTAATTGGGATTTTAGGAATTGAACTCCACTGTCTATTTATTAGCAAAGTAGATGCCTTGGATGGAACACATTCAACTTCTAACCCTTAAGCTACACCAGATGTTGAAGAATGGTATAAAACAAATTTAGAGAAGCACAGGAATGGACAGAGAGCAAGGTGGAAGTTCATTTGCAAACAAGTGCATAAATGCTCATCATCATTCAGTTGCCCCAACTCCATCCCAATAAAAGGGATTACATGGTCATAAAAAGGAGGGGGAAAAAGATCTTGCTGCAGGATGTAAGCCGTTCTAAGTATAGCTGCCTTTTGCAATTGACTGATGGGGATTTTGTTGATGCCAGCAGTGTTCAAGTAGTATAATGTTTCATTTTCCTTGACCTTGTTTCCACGTTTCATAGGCTACTGCTTAGGTCTCCACTGAATAACACCATACTGGGAAAGATTTTGATACCCAAGAAATTTATAGTTGGATTAGATTACTCATCAGATAATTTTATTTGTATGGAATTAAGCAAAGCTTGCCAATAATCCTCTGCCATATCCCTGCTTACTAAGATATGTAAGACCTGTCACTTTAATTTTATTTACATTGAAAATGGTGAAGAAAGAACAAAGAAGCCCAAAGCAAAAGTGAAGCTGACTCAACAGTGACCGGAAATTTTGTTTCTGCTTCACTGGTGGCATGTTTTCATGAGTGTGAAGGCACTCTGGATTATATAATGTTGCCCAAAGAGTTTTCTTGATGCAGTTGTGAGCATTTCTTGTTTCTAAAAGAGATGAAATAGGAGAACACTCGTCATCCAATGCGGGCAGCTGCTATGAAGATTCAGGATTAAGTATGGCATATGGCCTCAAGGAATGTTGAATATTGTATTGGGATAGCCACTTTGAATCTTATATGCGTAGCTGCTGATGTTGAGTTTCTGCCACTGCTTCAAACTTTAGCCCTTGTTTGGTGAGATTCAGAATAGTCTGGGGAAAAGCGTGCAGGAAACACCAGCAGCACACAGTGGGATGAAGAAGAGAGATAGTATAAAGATTGACAGTGGCTCTCAAAGCTGAGAGCAACATGGATTAAGGGAAAGGAAAATCACCCAGCAGTCTCATCAACAATAGATCATATCTAGCTTTGCACATTATGTGGACCAGTTCAAAATTTTGAAGTGCTTTTCAGACTGATTCCATCTTACCAATAAGTCTGTGTGTCCTACTTAGAGTACACACTTATATATAGCCTAGATGAGGTTCCGGAAAGTCTTATATCCAGATCCCAATCTGGACGATATGTTATAATATCATTATTTCTTCAAACAAGTCAGTGTTGAATGTGTGTGTGTGTGTGTGTGTGTGTGTGTGTGTGTGTGTGTGTGTGTAAGTAATGAATCCACACCCAGATTTATTGTAATCTGTGCAGAATATCTTACAGCACAGTGGTAATAGGTGGCACTGAGGGAGCATTTATATTGTCTCAGAGAGCTCCAGAGTGGTACTAAATTGAGGAGAGTATAGGAACCGTGGCAGATGGTCATAACTGTCCATTATACATTCATTTAAGCATGTCACAGAAAAGCAATAGTGTTAGCGAAAACTCATATAAATGCTATTTTACACAGTTAGATTTTACATTTGAAATTGGCTCAATAAACTATACCAGAACTTGGAAGAAACTGACGCCTACAGTGGCCATGTTCATGAGAGACAGACAGAGAGACAGACCAACCAACAGATGATGGATGGATGATAGATAGGTAGGCAGACAGATAGGAAGATAGACACATAGGAAGATAGACAAATAGGAAGATAGATAGTCACAGACAGACAGATATAGAAAATGAAAGATAAGAGATAGAGATAGATAGATGATAGATAGATAGATAGATAGATAGATAGATAGATAGATAGATAGATAGATAGATAGATAGATAGATAGAGATTTTCTTTCTTACACTTGTCTCATACATAGTATACATGCTATACTTGTTTCATGCTGGGTATCACATTCATCTTTTAGTTTATTTCATCAAAATCCCACATCAGGACTCTGAATAAAATTGTTAAGGCGAAAGCCTAAATTTCTCTTTTTGTATCCAACGTTTGCAACAAATGCCTTTTGAATATATCCAACTCTCATCTTTCTCAAACTGCATTTCCATGGAACATTTCCATGCATGGAAAATTGCTACTTTGCCATACATATGCATTACTATAGGCAACCTACTCTAAATGCATGCTTTCATATGGGGTCTTTGTCATGAACTGTAGTTTGACAGTGATATTAAAGGAACCTGTGATTTATTTATGTTCCCTAAGCAAGGGTATAAAACACATTAATAACTACAAAATGAAACTCCACAAGTGTGTTTGTGTGTGTGTGTTTGTGCGCACACACACACACTTCAGAGTGTGCACATATCCTGTTCATTTTATTTGATAGGTTATACTATTTCAGGAGAAAGGAAGGTATGTTAGTCGGCATATGGTTTAAAGAGTTGAGCTCTCCAGTAATATGATGTTTCTGCTGAACATTTAAACTCTTCTTGCATGATTGAAATCACAACATCCCACCATGGTTAGGCCTTTGGGAGGCCTTTGGCAACTTCACCATTCACTACTGCTTTGGCAATGTCTTGATAAGTTACATTCAGTACTGTTAAGGTGCTGTAGAACAGCAGGTTGGGTGAGTGAGCAGTAAGACCCCCTAGAAAACATAACAACATAGCATAATGTAACATAACATAAAAACATAACAAAAATTACACACACACACACACACACAATTTCTTCCTGTCCACATTTTATTTTGATCAAGGTATTTGTCCTGTCAGGTAAATATACCAATTATTTGTTATTGGATCAATGCAAAGTAGTTTCTTTGAATGTGGCTATGTTGTATGTAAAATTAGGCAACTGGTAACATCCCACTGATAAGCCACCATCAACCACAATATATTATTTTGTCTGCCTTTTATTTTTGGTTTTTACTAATAGTATTAGAGCCATGGTGACACAGTGGTGAGAATGCTGTATTACAGGCTAACTCTGCCCACAGCCAGGAGTTTGATCCTGACAGGCTCAAGGTTGACTCATTTCAACCTTACATCATTCTAAGGTCACTAAAATGGGGACCCAGACTGTCGGGGGCAATATGCTGACATTTGAAAACTGCTTAGAGAGTTCTGTAAAGCATTATGGGTGGCATATAAGTCTAAGTTCATTTGCTATTGCTATTATTGCTTTTAATGCTTTTGTCGGTGCTGCTGCTCTGTGTCTGTAATAAAGATTGATTGATTGATTTTATTGTTGAAATATCAAGCACATACCCATTATTTCTTTCTCATTCACTCTCCTGATGCTTTAAGACTTTTAACATCAAGTTCAATTACACTGCATTTGCTTCTTCAAGCCCTTTTATTTTTTGCTCCCTTGTAAGAATACTTGAGGCATTGGGATAAAGTGTTCTCCCAGAGCGATATTATCCTGCTTGGATGGCTTTATCCAAGGTAGACACATTGAATAATAAAATCTCTCATATTTGACAAGAATGTTCCTTCTGACCTTCAATTAGACTGCAGGTTAAGACAATACTGGAAAATCAATTGCTCATTTTCTCTCTTTTCGCTGGCTAATTTTGATGTTTGCAAAGATAAAGGATGCTCGTCTTAAAGATAGGAATCTGCAAAGAAGTTGGATCTGAGGCTACCAGAAGCTCAAGGGGTCACACTGTGGTTTCATTGTCACAAAACTCCTTGACTCAGTCTTGTCAATAAAAATCAACCCCAGCTGCCATTTCACTTTTCATCTTTTTATCTCTTTCAACCTTGGTAGCCCATCCATTCATGAATATGTTTTTTTTTTCCTAGGAGGGAATAACACCATATGACACTCAAACATGCTGTCTAATTTTATCATGATTTGGCAGGAGGCTTAACCGACATCGCTGCCCAATGTCGAAACCAGAGAAACAATGACCTCTGTCAAACATGTTGAGGTAAAAATGTCACTTACAGCAACAAAGCTTGAGGATAAATTATAATTAACAAATGTCTGTAATCTTGTCTGTTTTGGTAGATGTATACTATATATACAGCAGCAGCTAAGGAGACCGTAGGCTTTCCTCTTATCGTGGTTATTACTTTTGCCTTAGTTCTATAAATGCAACTTTATCCCTTCATTTAATGCTGAGAACAACTTCCATTACAACTTAGGTTATATTTTCACAGCTCAGTTTGACAAATCCACTGTACTTGCAGAGCAGTCTCTCTACTGCAGGTAAGGTCATCATGCCTTTAGAGGGTTTAATAAAAGTATTGCAAGCCCAAGGAAAGAGTAAAACTAGAAAGAAACACAATAGGGCTGAGTGAGCAGTTAAATTGTTATTTAAAAGAAACAGATGTTTTAAAATTAATATTTATTGGTTTGTTACACAGGCAGATGTTCCGACTGGATTTGGCAATTTTATCTACCTATCGAGTCCTTCCCAAGAACTTGGAATATGCAGATGTTGATGTTTGATGGTGTTGACAGGATGTTCTAACTAAAGCTGCCTGTTGCAATTGACTGGTCGTGAATTTGTCAATGCCGACTGTCTTCAGATGGTGCTCCAGCTGTTTTGAGTTTGCACCCAAAACACCTATCACTATTGGTACTACCTTTGCTTTCTTTTGCCACAGTGTTTCTCTTTGTATTTGCAGGTCTTTGCTATCTTCTCCAGTTCTTTCCCTTCTATTTTTATGACAATTTATTCAGTTTCTATAGATACCCATCTCAGTCAATGTCTCTAAAAAACTTTAAAAAAAGCATTTTAAAACAATAGAAACATCCAAAATAAATATGCACAGCAGAGATAATTAACCAATTTACAGTGAAGCCACAAAATGGGCCCCTTAACATATTCAGAGCCTTGCAGTTTGACAAGAAGAGTGGTATAGGGTCTCTTGCTTGAGCAGGGGTTTGGAAGGGACCTTGCAGATCTTCTAGTCCAACCGCCTGCTCAAGCAGGAGACCCCATACCATTCTGGAGAAATTGCTGTCTAATCTCTTCTTAAAAACCTCCAGTGATGGGGCAACCGTAATATCTGGAAGCAGGCCGTTCCACTAATTAATTGCTTTCACTATCAGGAAATTTCTGTCTGTCTATCTATTTAACATCTCTATCTATCTATCTATCTATCTATCATCTATCTATCTATCTATCTATCTATCTATCTATCTATCTATCTATCTATCTATCTATCTATCTATCATCTTAGGGTACAACATCTTTCAAAGTGACATCTGCAAGCAAGGGCAGAGGAGACAGGATATAGATAAACTTTAATTACTCCAGTGGTTAAATGGATGTTTAATTTTAATGAACTAGTAGTCTGCAGACTCACATCGATAGCGGGAATGGGGGCTACCTTTGCTGAAGAGATGATCTGGTTTCATGTTAAGTGAGAGACAAATGGATCTGCTCAGGGCTAATGGAGATAGAATGCATCTTGGTGTTTTGTTCGGCTAAAGAGGAAAATGTAGTTGTCAATAGACTTTTAACCATTTAGGCCCTTACCTTAATTTAAATAGGGCCAGAAAGGCTGAAAGATGTAGCCGTATGTACCATGTAGTAATGGACCTCATTAAGCAGTTGGGGTTAAGCTCAGACTAAATAAACGAGAAGTGAGGAATGACTAAGAGTCTTACGGCACCTTCAGATCATAATGGATCAGTATTTATTAGAGTATTTGTCCCTATAGGCTTCAGCTCGCTTTAGCAACTGTCTCCGTGAAGATTGTCAGCTTGCATTTATGTTGAACAGAGATAATAGGGGCAAAGCAGAGTTTTGTGTGCTAAGGAAAGAAGGCAAAAAAATGAAATAGAGATTGGAGTGTGGGATCCAGAAATGCTTTGGGCTGTGAGAGATATTGTTTTCCAAAGCTTTGTTTTGCAATTTTAGCGCCGTCAATAAGGAAGACATTGAAAATGCATGTGTCAGTCTGAGTTGACCACTAGTGCTGATGGATGGATTAGCTAAGACGAAGTTGAACTTAAGTAGACTTTTCAACACATTTGAGAAGTGTGAAGAATATTGCCGTACTGGTGGGAGATTCTGGCTGTAGATAAATTATACAGTCATATGCAGTTCAGGAAAGATTTTAAAGTATAGAATTTGCCCAGGGGAAGATTATATCTTTAACTTTTGAAATTATTTATCTGATTTTCAGGGAGTTAATTTATGGTTGTTTATAGGCACGGACAGCTAATTCCTTCAAAGCAATTTGTACACTGTTAAGTATGTAACATTATATTTAATGCTATATACATAATGTATATAATGTAAGGATAAAAGTTTATGAACTGCCATTCTTGTATTAAGTTATTCAAATAGTTATCCTCTTCTACTTGCACAATTTGTTCTGTCCTTGTTTACACCTTCTAAGGTGATGTTGTGATTCTGTATATGTACATATGTATACACACACACATACATATACATATGTATGTGCCATTTTATCTTCACCAAAATTCTTCCTTCTACTGAATGCAAGTTTTGTTCAGATGTATGTATCTTCACATTTCCAAATGATAATAGCAATAGCACTTAGACTTATATACCACTCCACAGTGCTTTACAGCCCCCTCTAAGCAGTTTATAGAGTCAGCATATTCCACCCCCAGCCCAACAATCTGGCTCCTCATTTTACTGACCTTGGAAGGATGGAAGGCTGAGTTAACCTTGAGCCAGTCAGGATCGAACTGCTGGCAATGAGCAGTATGTTACCCTGCAATACTACATTCCAAGCACTGCGTCATCAATGCTCACAATGAAACAACTTTGCATAAAAATCTTTATGGATTTTTGTGTCAACTTTTGGGATGTTGGAATTCTGAAAATTTAATGCATATGATGTTGATTGCACCTCATTGTCATTCCAGGAAGTGTTGCGTTGTATGCACCATCATGGCAAAGGTTGTTGCTTTCCTTTGAATGCCAGAGCTCACTCAATGTTAACAGCATAAAAAATACAAGCACTGCCCTTCACTCTTCACCATCTAGTGCAGTGAATAAAATACATCCAGCTCCCTGTATTTCATGATTTTTAAAAGGATTTGAAAAGAAAAAAAAAGGTTTTAAGGAATATCTTTGACATCTCTCTGAATAATGGAAGGATTGAATCATGCTTTCTGAAAGGCAGCTGAAACAGTAGCTTTTTTAAACAACAACAACAACACTTTATTAAATTTTAAAATGTAAAAATAAAAACTAATAAAAACTGATAATCCCAAACTAGAACAGGAAAAAAGAAGAAAAAAAAAGAATAACGGGAGAGCAAATAAAAGTGCCACAAAATATAAATAAGGAAAAAAAATAAGAAAAATACAAAATAAAATGACTTCTGATTTCTTTTACAGCAGATATACATAAAATCTACATTAAGCTCTATGGTTACAACACAACATCCATTTTTTTTACCATCTATAAATGAACAGGGTTTTTTTTTTTTTGGCCAGTATGAATGTCCGCCATCTTAGGGATTCTGAACAGCTACTGAAACTGTAGGTTCTGATGAATCCAAAATGGTGACAGATAAAGAGCTGATCTTTGCTCAGTTTAAATGAGGAAGCCACTCTAAACGTTAATGTACAGAACAGTCTGCCATAGACCTTTTTCTCTCTGTAGCTCTTCAGGCCCCATCATAATAGGACCCCAAGCAAACATAATTCTCCTTTAGATATGTTCATTAGGAAATTGTCATTTTTATGATGGATAAATCTGTGTCAGCAGAAATAAAAAAGATAGCGAATGCTAATATTTACCTGCACCTGGTTCCCAGATGATATGTAATGTTCAGATCCCTATCCAACACGCTTATTCTGGGAACAAGGTTAGGTTTTTAATGACATCCTGGAATATAATTCAGCAATTAGCCTGTCAGATCCCTCCAGAGTTTTTAACTAAATGAAGATCTTCAAACACTTTGAAATTACACATTAATAGGGTGATAGAAGGCATAAGGATTTCAACCACCAAAAAATCCTTGGTATGCTATAGGTGAGAGGATAAGGTATTTGTGGCTTTCTGTGTAAGAAAACAATCTCTGTTTTAGGGTCCTGAGACACTATCAGTTTATAAATTGCAAGAGATTGTTTGTATTTCTGTTAGAACAAGTGGAAAGCAATGGGATCAACCTAACAGGGAACCATGTTTTAAATTCACAATTGAGTTGGAAAGAGACATTCAGATCATAAAGTCTGACCTTGCTTGATGCAAAAATCCAAATTAAAATATTCCCTTTGGACAATTTTCTAGTCTTTGGCTCCATGTATACAGTGAAGTAAAGTAAAGCCCACCATTTCTTTAAGGGCTCTTGGTCTTACTATTGGAATTGGGATGTGCTTTTGTGTCACTTACTCCATTCTTCTGTACCCTGCACTTTGCGATGATTCAATTAAGCCTATGTACAAACCATTTCTTGACTTTTACCCATGATAGTGCATAATATTATCCTTTCCATTTTTTTGAATTTAAATATGTGGAGGAGGAGTTAAGGTTGAAAACAGTTGAGGGGTATCTTTTTCTATCCCAGACTGAAAGATCATGATAAAAGGTAAAGGTTCCCCTGCACACGCGTGCTAGTCGTTTCCGACTGTAGGGGCCGGTGCTCATCTCCATTTCAAAGCCGAAGAGCCAGCGCTTGTCCGAGGACGTCTCCGTGGTCATGTGGCTGGCATGACTAGACACCAAAGGTGCACAGAACGCTGTTACCTTCCCACCGTAGTGGGAAGATCATGATAGGTTTTAGTAAAGTCAACAAAGCTGAGCTTATGATAAATTGAAATGGCTCTCTCAGATTTATTGAGTGGGTGATATGGTAGCTGTCTTGGTGGAGAGCATGACATCCAAATGTCTTTTTTCTTGTCTTTGGAGGACGGATCTCTTGAGTAATGGCTCTTAACCCTTCCTGGGGGATATGAGAAAAAATTAAAAACTTACACGAATCCAGCTGAATCCACTTTATGGAGAAGACTGTCCTCTCTCTTTTAATGATGCATCTGTTCCTATTTTGCCTCTGAAGGTAAGAATTATGCTTCTGTGCCACACTCAAAGCTTAAAACAGCTCAAACATGGCTTGGATGATGATGGTGTTTGTTCCTTCATTGAGTCATAAATAGCATGCTAAAAATAACATTGGTCTTCATCACAAGGTCAGTTTATAGAAGCAGCACACATGGAATTTACTTACATGTGATTCTCATCCATACTACAATGAGAAAAATTGGTTCAAAAGTCTTCCAGACCTGTAATAGTTTTATTATGTTCTCTGCGCAGCCAGCTGTGAAACAAGATTCTATAAATTTCATGACTTGGAAAATTCCTCATTATATAAATCCCAGAGCACAAATGTGTTCATTGAATGGCTCAGAATGTCCTTGGTCCATCTTGAAAACTGCCACAACTCCAAACGTCCTGCTTTTCGCTAATTAAGCTTATATGATACAAATCCATTGATTAGTCTTCCAGAGATCTTTTCTTATAGATTTTGATTCTTTGGGATAAAAATTCTATAGACATATATTTGGACCATAAAGTGATTTAGAAGGGGGAAAAAGTGCAGCCTAAATGTGACACCACTATTCCCCTACCTTGATGGTAACAAGGTGACCCATTCTTTGGAGCTATAAAAGTTTTAGTGCTCCATTTTATTGAGTCCTAACGAACACACAAAGCTCTATCTGTGCTTTTGAGCCCTGTGGAGCTGTTAAGTAGCTATTGCTCCCACTAGTCTAAAAAATAGAAGGAAAGAAAGCTGAGGTTCATTAAGGAACCTTGAATCTAAAAGCTGCTCAATTGGAAAAGAAACATTAGGACACCCCATAATGAGTTAAAGGCAAATAAAATTATCGGAATTATATTACCTATAAAGAGCTGCGAACATCACAGGAATGTAACATTTCCATGCACTGTTATATTTCATAGCTAGTTACTAGATTCCCTGGTGAAAAATGTGGATTGATAAAAGGAAATACAAATGCTACCCTGTATCATGATACTTCATACAGCCTTAATGTATTTTTTTAAAGGAAATTTTATTTGGAACTGAAATGGCATCAGAAGGCACTGCTTTGTACCTTGTGTGCTTTCTTTGCAAATTTAATCCATTATTATTGTGCCCACATCCAGATTGACAAGATCAGACGTGTGTCATTAGGATAACTGAGAGGCACAATGTTACTTAATTTCACACCAATCATAGAGCAGAATCCAAAGGATGCTAAATGTCAGAATTTTGATAGAATCTCTTGCTTCCTTCTTTAATACGAACAACAGTAGCCTTGCAATGAACACAACGTGCGTGGAAATTCATCAGATGTTTGCATCCCAACTTAAAAATATTCTCTCCACAGCAAAATCTATTCATGTTAGGTTCTGATAAATCCAAAATTTTGAGTTATGTTGCTTCGGAGACATTCTAGGCCTCACTGAAATAACACACCTGTTAAGGTTATGATCATATCAGTCACAGTTTGAATTTTATTCCCAATCCAGTCTGATTTCTTTAATTTGCTTATATTTTTGAGTCTATCTGCTTAATAAGCATCAAGATCCTGCAAATCAGACATTTCATATACATAAGAAATATTAAGCTGGCCAAATAATCTGCCTTCTCCTATTCTTAAACTAGGACCTAGATCCCTGATGGAATCGGGATCAATAATTGCACATGCCTGGATCCAAGTTCCTTTTCCATAGCACTATGGAAATTATGTTAGAAGAAAATTCATGCAGAAATTACTCTCCTAGCCTTTTCTATAATGTATGTGTTAAGCTGACAAGCAAGCCAAAGTGTTGTGAAGAAGGCCATTACAAGATATTTCACAAAGAAGAAATAAAATAAAGAGGCTCACTCTTTGTTCCTGTGAAATTATGCTCTTTCTCCATTGGGAATGAATGAATGAATGAATGAATGAATGAATGAATGAATGAATGAATGAATCTTTCCCACAAAGCATCACGAGGAGGGTCTGTACTAGCCACATTATGGAAGCAGTGTGATGCTTCTTAGAAACAGTAGCTGCTAGCAGGGTCATTATCCCGGTAAAACCGTAATATGAAAATTGAGCATCTGATTCAATATTCCATAGCTTGGAGCACCTCCGAAGCTATAAATTGCACCCATGCATATAAGATGCCTATAGTTTAAAACTACACCTATAGCTTAAAACATGATGGAGTTTAGAATCCTGACCATGTTCCTTTTGCTTTAAATCACCCACCACCACAAACACTTTTCACCACATGTACCAAACCTGAGCATGCATGCACACATACATACATACATACGTACGTACGTACAGACCCTTCTAAGAAAATCTGGAGAGGTTTCGAGTGCGAGTCTTCCAAAACACAGCTCATGAAAGCCTTTTGATACCGTATCTCTTACTATGGAATTCTTCTTTCTTCTGCTGCAGTCTTAGAAATAATGGGGTGCATTCAATTAAGACCTCTCTCTCTACCGAGAGCTGCCTGCATGGGGTATGTGCAGTGTGTGTATAGAGAGGGAAAGGAAAGGATGAGCCTCAGGGCTTTTGTTCTGTTAATAGGTGTTCCGTAGCGATGTTGTAGAGTCTAGGCCAAGACGAGGCTCTTTCCCAAGGAGCTTCAAGCTACTTATGAAATATTTATTAAGCAGGAACTGAAATTGAAAACTACATTCCAGAAGATTAATGGAGTCTCTCTAAATACATAATCATGAGGATCATTCTTTAAGCCAAATTATATACAACTCTTCTCCTACATTGGAAGGAGGGAATGAATGAAGGAAGGAAGGGAGGGAGGGAGGGAAGTGAGGAGGAAGGGGAATGGAAAGTAATGGAATGGAATGGAATTTGCAACCCAGATTGTTACTCTTCCAGTTTTGTGAGTACCTTTAAAGTTGGGAAATCCTCAAAATTGTTACAATTTTTCCCCCTCACTATTGCTCATCATTTGTCTAGATCAGGGGTCCCCAATTCCCGGGCCATGGACCAGCACTGGGCTGTGGTGTGCCAGAAACTAGGCCGCGCAAACAAGCAAAGCCCCATCTGCAGGATGCAGGCAGCATGCAAAACCGCACCTGCTCAGATCCATGGAAACTGGTCCGTGAAACCGGTCCCTGGTGCCCAAAAAGTTGGGGGCTGCTGGTTTAGATGCTCCAATTTATATCTGCCTGATTTGGAGAATGGAATACTACTTCCCCAATTTATTCTCGTAAAGCTGAATTTAGATGTCATACTGAAACTAAATCATAGCTTCTGTTTAATTCAAGCTGCAGAACTGCACTTTGAGGCTAGCTTTGCACTCCTGTCAGCAAATGCATGTATCTTTACTTCTGAATCCATAATCTATACTTCTGGCCACAGATCCCTTTCCAAAAGAAGTAGCTTAAGTAAAGGTAGGACTAAGAGAAAGATGGGACAAAAATATCCTTGGAAATCTTCTGGTTGAACAAAATCTGTATATCAGTATGCATAGTATTACATGGAATGGTAACACCAGAAACCATATAAATATATTAGTTTGGGAGAGTTCCATCCCTAGCATAATGTATATTTTGAAAATTAATGCAAAAAGACCACCCTTAGGCTGGGATATTTAAATATGAAATATTTTGATTTAACTTTAGCCTTTGCTTTGCAAAATAATGTCAGGGAGATTTATGCTAAAAACCATGCCTATTAGTGAAAGTTATATAAAAATGTCCATGTTATGGAGAAAACTGGAGCTGACATATAGATGCAGATCAATCTGTTCAAAATAAATCTGTTAAAAAATGGTCCTGATTACTAGCAGAGGCTATTAAATAAAATAGATTTATATTGATTCACATATTCATAGAGTGAAGTAATGACAAAGTTCCTTCTGTTGCTAAAAGAAAAAAGGACAGCAGAACTGCTCATATGAATAAAAGTATGATAATGTCATTTGGGTGATATTAAATTCTATTCTGCAGTTGGCACTTCCAACTCATTCCCTTGGCCTTATAAAGGACCACAGAAATAGGAATGGAAAAACATTAGCAATGTTTGACACATTTTTCCCCAAATAGATCTTCAAAATGATTTTTTTTTCACCCTGACAAATTAATCTTGCATTTAAGTTCCAGTATGACAAAACCTTCCCATGTAATCGCTGATTCCTTGTCTAGAATTGCCCATCCATCAATATCTTTATTTGATTAAAGGTTTCCATCGGCAGAATGTTCCCCAAGTGAGATCCAGTAAGGTCTAATTTAGGAGAGTAACTCGACAGCTCTAATGGCAGTAATTACCTTTATTATGATTAAGATTCACTCCAGGAAAAGTTGTGTTACAGGAACGTCTGTACAAAGTATTTATCAGAATACATACCCCATCTAATGAAGAGTTTATAAAAGGGCATGCTATAAAGGGCATGCTATAATAAGTTGCATGAAGAAACTCTTCTGAATGACACGGAAGGAGATAAAACTGTCTTTGAAGAGGGAATAATTTCCCAAATCATATGCCAGTTCTGTCACCAAAAAGGAGGATGAGTGTGACATTTTCTCAAGCATCTCTGCTCTTATGTAAATTTGCGGATTAGACAAGCCTTTTTTTCCCCCAGAGTATGAATAACAGGTCAACTATGGCAAGGTTACCAACATAGAATCATAGGCTAAAAGGGACTTTGGAGGTCTTCTGACCCCCTGACCAAGCCAGGAGGTCTTATATCATTCCTGACAAGTGGTTGTCCAATCTTTTTTTTGAAACCTTCAGCAATGGAGTAGCCATTAGTCCTGAAGGGAACCTGTCCAATTGATTAATCGTTCTCACTATCAGGATTTTTCCCCTCTTACTTCCAGATTGGATCTCTCTTTAACAAGCTTCCACCTGCTGTTTCTTGTACCCTCAGGGGAATTAGTTGACCCCCTCTTTTCTGTGACAGCCCCTCAAATCCTGGAAGACAGCTATCATGTCCTCACTAAACCTTCTCTTCATTAGTCTAAACATACATTATTCCCTTAACCATTCATCATAGATCTTAGCCTCTAGACCTTATGATCTTTGTTGCTCTTCTCTGCACTCTTTATAATTGTCAGCCATTCACATCTGAATGACAAGTCAATGACAGCAAGAATTAGAATTCCCCAACTACCATGGTCATTCCTAAGAATTTTGGAGATTGTAGCTATACTTATGGAGGCCATTTACACTTGAGAAGACTTTTCCATATCTCTTTTGACTCTGCATATAAGGGAAAGAAGAATAGCAAGCACACATGCAACTGATGGCCAAGAAAATATGTGCCATCATTCATTCATTCATTCATTCATTCATTCATTCATTCATTCATTCATTCATTCGTGCATTCGTGCATTCGTGCATTCATTCATTATTATTTTTTTAATTTATAGTTCATATTTCTTAACCACCCAACTGCCTCAGATGTAAGAAAGAAAAGGTAGAACATCTTCCAAATTATTCACTTCCAATAAACAAAGCAGTCTACAACGGGGTCCCTAACCCCCGATTCGTGGAACAGCATCAGTCCGCACCATGCTAGCAAGCGGGCCACACAAACAAGCAAAGCTCCATCCTTGGGATGCAGGCAGCATTCAAAACCACACCCCTTCTCTTTCTCCATGGCACTGGTCCTTGGTGCCCAAAAGATTGGGGTCCTCTGGTCTACAACATTAAAATACTTGCTATGTTTCTAATAGTTTGCAACTGGACTGGGTTTAGTGGCTATTTGGTGGAATAGAGTCTGTTATTTTTGCATTGGATCTATGCTTTCATACTGGGTTGTTGGTGAAAGTAATATTTCCTTTCAATTGTATCTTGCTACTGGCAGTGCTTTTTTTGTAAAAGAAAAAAGGTGCCGGAAGTCACACATGTCATACAACTCACCTTGCCTACCCTACAAGGTTCCATCCAAAAAAGGTGCCGGAACTCCGTTCTGAGCGTTCTATGAGAAAAAAAGCCCTGGCTACCGGTAGTTGTTATAACCTCTTACCCTGCTGTTAGCTCTTCCCTGTAGTCTCCTATCCAAATTATAACCAAGTATGGTCCTAACCAGCTAAGATTGGCTACCTGTGAAGGTCCTGAATAGATAAATTATGATAAGTGTCTGGTTCTCCCTTGCACATAAGAAGCTTAACTGCACAAACAACTGCTTAGCTACAGGGAGAGAGACACACACATACAAACACATTTTCAGACCACTTTAGCAAACCGTTTGAAACACTTATCCACAACCCCAAATATAATGGGTGGAAAAAAAATCAATGAAATGTGTTGTATCCCTCATTGATTAAGACTAGCCCAAAGCATTGTGTGAAAAAGAAATCTGATTTCTTTTCAATGTTGGCTCATTGAATTCTGACTTTTTCAGATTACTTCTTTTCCCCTTTGAAACTGCTCCATTATTCACTAAAAAAATGAATGAATGAATGAACAATCCTGTAAGCAGCAGAAAGTGTTCATGTTATAGAAGCAAATAATTAAATAACTTAATTTACAGAAAGACAAGTTAGATTGTAGAAGGACTGTTTTAAAAGGCAGACTATCCTGTGCTGGAGTGGATTTTTGCTTAATTATTTTTTCTAGATAAAAATATTCATTCAACTTTTAGGAAGCCTAGTAAGGTGTTTGGAAAAAGAAAGAAAATGCAGCTTGTTCGTAATCATACTCTTTATATTATTTATTTATAAACTGTATCTATCTGCTATTTGGTAAGTGTTCTCAGAGCAACTTTGCAGCAATAAAACATTTAAAAGACAATAACTATTAATAGGTAACTATCGATCAACAATCAATAAAAAATAAAGATGATCATAAAAATGTCAGCACCAGTAAAAAAAAAGAAGATAAAATAGAATGTGTCAGTAAAAGCAGATTTGAAAATCAGTATGCAGCTCTGGAAAGATCTGGATTATTTTTTCCTTTAAATTTTCATCTAATAATATATATATAAAAAATAAAAATAAAACAAGCCAAAAACAAACAAAATTTTCTGGAAGGTGTATTAATTGGAAATGAAGTTTTTATGATTATCCCAAACAGAATGTGCTTTAAAAAAAAAAGAGAGCAAGAAACAAATGTTGATTTATTGGTTCAAAAATCAGATTGCTATCATAGATAGACTGGAAGATAATTTGATGTAACTCTTTGTTTGTAAAAATCTATGACACTAGCTATAAGTGTGGGAAACAAATAAAGAATGCCACATACAATCCCATTTTAGAGTAGGTTTGATGCTCTCCCTCTTGTACATATTCTGCCATGCCACACTCAAGTTCTGCTATGAATGGAAGAATTTCTGTTTTTTGAATGTCAATCTAGTTTTTCAGTCCATTTTGTTTTTTGAATGTCCATCATTTTGAATGCCCATAACATAAAAGATGTTGAGACTCTGGAAAGAGTCAGAGAAGAGCAACAACAATGATTAGGGGGCTGGAGGGTAAAACATACAAAGAATGGTTACAGGAATTGGGTATGTCTAGTTTAATGAAAAGAAGGACTGGGGGTGACATGATAGCATGATTACAATATTTGAGGGGCTTCTACAAAGGTGACAGGGGTCAAATTATTTTCCAAAGCCCCGAAAGGCAAGCCAAGAAACAATGGATATAAACTTACCAAGGAGAGAAGCAACTTAGAAGGAGAAATTTCATAATGGTGGGAGCAATCAACCAACAGAATAGCTTGCCTTCAGAAGATGTGGGTGCTCCATCACTAGATGTTTTCCAAAAGAGATTGGACAACCATTTCTCTGAAATGGCATAGGGTCTCTTGTTCGAGCAGGGGGTTGGATTAGAAGACCTCCAAGGTCCCCTCCAACTCTATTATTCTGTGTTCTAGTAAAGTTGGATCTGATTTGGATTTAGAATGCAAATTCTAGATTGGGAAGTGCTCCACCACTCCTGTTATTAGCAGCATCCACAGCAAAGGGCCAAAAATGTCAGGATAGCAGTTGCAATCACTTGATTCAAAGCTATCCATTTTGCACATGTGCTGCTGGCACACTACACTGCAAGGGGGTAGAGCTTTGACAAAACAATTGTGTTGGCCACAGACACTTTTTCTCTTTCTGTTCTATTGCCCAGAAAATTAAAAAAAAATATTGCAGGAGTAGCCAAGTAATCAGCAAGAAACATGCATATCCAAACAAGTCATGAGAATAAGTGACAAGGAGATATATCGATTCTTTGCATAACCAAGGTAAGAACTCTGTCCAATTTGACTGTCAGCTAGTATTATTGGTTGAACCCAGTGGTGGGATTCAAACATGTGAACAACCAGTTCTCTTTGTGGATGCCACTTCCAGAAGTCCATATTGGGCCTGGGTAACAAAAAAAATAGCTACCGGTTCGGCTGAAGTGGTGCGAACTGGCTGAATCCCACCACTGGTTGAACCTCTCACAGTTTCACCTGTAACCTAGATTTCTTGCTTAGTTTAGTTGTTCTTTTTCCCCATCTTATTTGAATCTTAATCACATTGGAGTCTTTGCTTCAGCCTCATCAGAAGCCTCATTAGAACAAGTTTAGTAGCTCCTACAGAAGCTATGTCATGTACTCCCCCACCCCAAATGCATTCACTGTGTTTGTTAGATTAGCCATTGGCTTATAAATGACTTAGTGGATACACCTAAACCATTTATAATGAAATGTGGAATCCCAGAATTAAAGCAACATTGGATTCCTGAAGAGCACATAGCTATTTCATTAAAATACATTACATTAGTGCTAATGTGTTTAGAGGGATGTGGTTTTTTTTCAGGGTGGTGATCATTAAAATAGTAATTCTGGAATGCTCTCAAGAACCTTTTGTTAAGTCATTACCAAGAAATTTTTATAAGGTCACTTAATATAGCAGGTCTCCAAAATAACTTGGAACTTCATTCCAGCGGAGATTTTACCTTTAAGTTACCCTACAGGTGCCTGTTCAAGTCATATTGTATATATTTCATTGTGTAAAATATGCTATGGATGCTTTTGCATTATCAGTTCCCCCAATGGGAGTTAATTTTGCATTGAAACTCAAAGCATCCAATATTTTGCATTCAAGGTGCTGAATCTAATTAATTGAAATGGAATTCCAGGTGGCATTTCAGATTTCTGTGCAATGTTACACTTTATAGCAACGCTATAAGTGACCTTCAATATCCTGTTCTGGACTGAAGGTTAGAACAAAGTATTGACGACATCAAGAAACAAAATCTGTCCTTGTATCATAACAGAACTGATTGCCAATCTGTACACATCTATTTAGTTTTTCTCACATTTTTAGTGAAAATTTGAGGCACTTCTGGCCTCATTGCCCGAATGGCATTTATTCTGTGAAGGAACAATGATGGATAATTGTTTCCGTGGCAACTACACTTGGGCCTACTCAAGCTTCTGCCCTTTACTTGTTTGTACACAGATTCTCTTGATAAATTAGACAGGTGCCAGTAGCTAGGAATATTTGGATGATGGAAAAGGAAATGCATTCAGGACTTTGTTTATTCTCTGGCAAGAGCAAAGAAACTCTTTATAAGATGGGAGGGATAGGAAAACAGAAGCAATATATTGTGCCAAAGTCACAAAATGTCTCAGCTCACACAAAATAGGAAAGCTACTCCACAGATTACAATATTCACACAACATGCTAGCTCCAAACAAGCAGAAATCCTATTACGGATTGGCATGATGGTTTCATTTGTGGGGATGGGGTCAGAACAGCCAAGATGATCATTACAGAACTGTAAGCATACATTTGTCTACACAGTTAAAAGTGCATTAATGCTTCTAGGCATGATATATGTCTAATATTATCAGTGCCTGGAATAATTTGTGGGTAATGTAAAGGTGATAATATTTGCCCATGATAAATTAGTGTACAATGCCAGGAGCAAACATTTTCTTTAAGCAGAACATTGGATCAATTCTGGTTGAAAAGTAGATAGGATCCAGATATGGGCAGAACTGAGCATGAATGCTGGTTGATTCTAATGCTGATCATCCTGATTGCCACTGGGGGAAAAATATCATTTGTTCCAGCCACTACATGATCCTTACCACTGCTAACAACACTAAGAAGCTAAATATATGTTATTTTTACTGTCAGCGGCAGATTCATCAATGGAACCCAGATAAGACGGCTTAACCAACTGAAATTCTGAATAACTGCATGAACAGAATGACTTATCACTGCAAGTGAGTTGAATTTGCTGTGAGCTAAAGTTTAAAATACCGTTCTCTGTCATACAATGGATTTGTCACAACCCTTGAGTGTTGATGGCTGATGTATCTTACAACCCCAGACAGCACTGCAGAGAAGTTGCTACTACAATATTCTATTCTCTTCCTCCTGGGAAAGTTCATATTCAATTTTAACGTTATAAGCTGCCTGGAGTCTCCGTGTGTGAATTGGGCAGCAATTTAAATGTGTTCATAGGAGAGGAAAATCAGCTTGTGATATACAAATCCAGGTCTTTATCTGGGAACCAGTGTCTTATAAATTGTATTAGCAATAGCAAGAGCACTTAGTCTTATCTGCCACTTCATAGCGCTGTAGAGCACACTGTAAGTGGTTTACAGAGTTAGCACATTGCCCCTGGGTCCTCATTTTACGGACCTCAGAAAGGATGGAAGGCTGAGTCAACCTTGAGCTGGTCAGAAACGAACTGCTGGCAGTCGGCAGAATTAGCCTGCAGTAGTGCATTCTCAGCACTGCGTCACCACAGCTCTTTTAATTAGTGTATTAGTGGGGTTAAGTTGGTGTAAATCCTGGGGTTACATTGGTTTATAAGTCTTGGAGTTAAGTTGGCTCACCAGGTTGAAAAAAAAGGGACTTTGCAAGGCAAGGGACACTCTTAACTGCTGCTACAATTTGGTGGCAAGCCATGACTTTACAGAGAAACAAAAGCTGTAATAGGAGTTCCAAAACTAACTACGTCTACTGTTATAATATCTACTTCGGTTACAACTGAATTGACTGTTCAGGTTGAAAACTCTCTACAAAAATAGCCTGGAAAACCAAGCAACCTGGCAAGAATGTACTTCTTTTGCATGAAACAAAATACAATTGTGGAGAGATTAAAACCAGCAAATTGGTAACGTTTGATGGTGCTGCAGAAAGTAGGTGAAAGGCTGCAACCATGTATTTTGGAAGGTTGACTAAGACCCGTGCAATGTTAATGAGTTCGATATTGCATACATTTTCTTTCCTGCCACACCATTAAATCTCTTCCAGATTTTGGAAGGAGAAAGACAAAAGAGCTGAGTTCCCATCGCTGTTCCTCAGTTTGTTTGTTTCATTTTACTTCTTTGAACTATGAAGTTGAGTGAAGAAAGAGGAACAAGGGAACTGAAAAGGTCAAGCATAAAACAGATGTACTCTGGTGACATATTCCAAAATTAGCTATAGTTTTAAGTGGGTGTCTGAAAGCACCTCCGAGAAAAAAATAATAATAAAAGAAGCTAAGGGCCCCTTTCTGTTTCCCCAAATTGCCAGCCTGAGTGTTGTGATTCAGGGTCAGCCTGTGGGTTCGGCAGTTGGGTCGGACGACTCAGAGGAGGAGGAGGGGGGTGTTAAAGAGCTTGCTGAGGGGATTGGACAGCTTGATGAGAGCCCCCAGCCAGGCCCCTCTCATCTGGTCACGATGCAGACCCAGCTGTGTGAGCCTGACAGCGTGGATGAAGATGACCCACAGCTGGCCCTGTTCAAGGACGCCCAACGCAGGAGGCAGTCAGTCAGGAGTAAACAGAGGAAGGCAATGGGGCACCTCGGAAGGAGGCAGAGAGAAGCCACGCCCTGAACTGTATAAAAGGGGAATGTGTGGGAGGGCTGGTTTGCTGAAGGCAACCGCTTGGATTGTTCCTGCTTCTTAGCTCGTGTTTTATGGTTGGTGTCTTGTCTTGCTCTTGTTTTATGTGAATAAATTTGGCAGGCTTTATTCCAGCCTCTTGCCGTTTGTAAAGGGGTCGTCCCTGCTTTTGCTGCAGGGCCGGTAGCAGGCTGGTACAGAACACTGAGTGTCCACAAATTGGATTTGAAAATTGTGCCTTTGCCTTTGCCTTCACAAAAATGATCTACCATAGCTAGTATTTTGTCATAGACATAGGCAAATCATCTAAAATTGGGTCCCAGTGATTAGATCTTTGATAGCAGTCTCTCAAAACCACCTCTAAACAATGACAAAATCAGATTCTTTTTTTTCCAATTCAATATACTCTTTAACAGAATAACAGAGTTAGAAGGCACCTTGAAGGTCTTCTAGAGCAACCCACTGCTTGAGCACATATCTATGTTTCCTGGTAAAATTCATGGGAAACTCCCATTCGGGGGAGAAACCAATTAGGATTCGGTCTCTATAAATTCAGAGAGCAAAATGGACATTGCCGATGGATTCATAGCCCATCATTATGCTTAGGAAAGCATGGACTTTTACAACATGCTCTGTCTACGTTTCCTGGTAAAATGCATGGGAAACTCCCATTAGGGGGAAACCCACTTAGGGTTAGGGTTAGATCCCCATGAATTTGGAGAGCAAAATAGACATCACCAATGGATTTGTAGTGCATCATTATGTTTAGGAGGGTGTTGACTTTTCAAACCTGCCTTATTTATGTTTCCTGGTAAAATACATGGGAAAATCCCATTGGGTGGGGGAAACCCACTTAGGGTTTTGTCCCCATGAATTTGGAGAGCAAAATGGACATTGCCAATGGATGCCTAGCCCATCATTATGCTTAGGAGGGCATTGACTTTTCAAGTCTGCCTTATCTACATTTCCTGGTAAAATGCATGGGAAAATCCCATTGGGGAAAACCCATTTAGGGTTAGGGTTAGGTCCCCATGAATTTGGAGAGCAAAATGGACATCACCAATGGATTTGTAGTGCATCATTATGCTTAGGAGGGCGTTGACATTTCAAGCCTGCTTTATCTATATTTGCTGGTAAAATACATGGGAAAATCCCATTGGGAGCAATTCCACTTAGGTTTAGGTCTCCAGGAATTTGGTGAGCAAAATGGACATTTGGCAAAGAATTTCTAACCCTCTCGTTAGGAGGGTGCTGATTTTTTGAGCCTGCCTTATCTACATTTCCTAGTAAAATACATGGGGATATCCTTCTGGGGTACTTACTTGGTTTCAGAAAAATGGTTGTCTAATCTCTTCTTCATAACTTCCAGTGATGAAGCATCCACAACCTCTGGAGTGAAGCAATTCCACTGATTAATTGTCATCAGGAAATCTTTCATAGTTCTAGTCTGGGTGTCTCTTTGATTAGTTTCCATGCATTTCTCCTCATTCTGCCTTTAGGTGCTTTGGAGAATAGGTTGACCCCCCCTTTTTTTTTTCTTTCTGTCAGTCCGTCAAATATTGAAACACTGCTAGTTTTTTTTTTTTTTTGAAAATGGTAGAACTGGCCTCAAACAACAAATCTGGGATACAGATATCCACACAAATTTAAGCAAAGTACCACACCCCCATAATTCACCAAATTCTTCTGAAAAGCTTTGCCTAAGCGTCTTACTTATCTGCATCATGATTTCAAAAGGCTTTCCCATTAGCCGGGCAAGAGACATCGCTTTCAGCTGTCTTCTTTTGGACATTTTAAGGACAATCCTGTGTCTCTCCTCAGTTATGTCCTTGTGTTGTGATTCAGGGTCAGCCTGTGGGTTCGGCAGTTGGGTCGGACGATTCAGAGGAGGAGGAGGGGGTTGTTGGAGAGCTTGATGAGGGGGTTGGAGAGCTTGCTGATGAGAGCCCTCAGCCAGGCCCCTCCCACCTGGTTATGATGCAGACCCAGCTGTGTGAGCCTGACAGCGTGGATGAAGATGACCCACAGCTGGCCCTGTTCAAGGACGCCCGACGCAGGAGGCAGTCAATCAGGAGTAAACAGAGAAAGGCAATGGGGCACCTCGGAAGGAGGCAGAGAGAAGCCACGCCCTGAACTGTTTAAAAGGGGAATGAGTGGGAGGGCTGGTTTGCTGAAGGCAACCGTTTGAATAGCTCCTGTTTCATGGTTCGTGTCTTGTTTTTGCTCTGTTTGCTTTTGTGTCCATAAATTTGGCAGGCTTAGTTCCAGCCTCTTGCCTTTTTGTAAAAGGGGTTGTCCCTGTCTTATCTGCAGGGCCGGTAGCAGGCTGGTACAGAACACCTTGTGCTGATGACTTGATAGAAACTCTAAGCCATATGCTAGCACTGGGCTCCAAGATCACTGAAGATGGGGACTGTAGCCAAGAAATTAAAAGATGCTTGCTCCTTGGGAGGAAAGCCATGGCAAATCTAGACAGCACACTAAAAAGCAGAGATATCACCCTACCAACAAAAGTGCGTATAGTCAAGGCTATGGTCTTCCCAGTTGCAATGTATGGCAGTGAAAGTTGGACCATAAAAAAGGCCGAGCGCCAAAGAATTGTGGCCTTTGAACTGTGGTGCTGGACAAGACTCCTGCGAGTCCCTTGGACTGTAAGGCAATCAAACTGGTCAGTCCTAGAGGAGATCAACCCTGACTGCTCTTTAGAAGGCCAGATCCTGAAGCTAAAACTCAAATACTTTGGCCACCTAATGAGAAGGAAGGACTCACTGGAGAAGAGCCTAATGCAGGGAAAGGTCGAGGGCAATAGAAGAAGGGCACAACAGAGAATGAGGTGGCTGGATGGAGTCACTGAAGCAGTAGGCGTGAGCTTAAATGGACTCCAGAAGATGGTAGAGGACAGGAAGGCCTGGAGGAACATTGTCCATAGGGTCGCGATGGGTCCAACACGACTTTGCAGCTTACAACAACAAGCACTGTATGTTGTTCACTATATAAAAGTCTCTTAGACAGATCTTGATTTATCCGATCTGTACGAAATTTCCAAAGAAGAGAGATTTTGTCTGACTGTTACTTCTTTCAGGGAAGGACTCAAAAATATCCTTCTAAGTCACCCGGTTTTGTACTACCATCTGTACAATATGTTTCACCCTTTAATTAAGTTTGGAGACTCATTTATTCATCCCTTTTTAGAATGCTAGTTTCATTTTATTCTGTGTTCTTCTTTATTTTTAGGTCTTACTCTGCCTATTGTTTTTTTTTTTGTTTTTTTCCTGTTAGAACTACAGATATAGGACACAGCTCTGCTATTGGAAGTTTTCTGGGATTTGGCCTTAGGCTTTGATGAACTGCTTTTGTTTGGTTCAGATTTGATAGGATGCAACACGTTTCTGTTTGGCAGGATAGCTTTCATTCTTCTAAACTGAATATAGCCCCTATTTTAATTATGCAAAGGAAAGGGGAGTTGCCTTGCAGCTTCTGTTTGAACTCCCAATGTAGCTAAACTTTCAAAAGCAGTTCTGTTGGTAATAGGTCAGAAAGCAACCTGGCACACAGTACTAGGACCTTCCTAGACCCCTGTGCACTTGATTTCACAGCTGCTGTTGAGATACTTATTCATTACTTGCATGAGTTGACCTTTGGGTTTTTTCCCCCCCCTAAAAGAGCTTATTCTGTATCTAAAAAAAAGTGATTTGCTATAATTGTTGTGTTTATTTTCCCCGAACTAGCCTTAATTATCACATAAATATTCTAGTTAATGGACAACAGTGACCATTTAATTCTTTACTTGCTATGTCCAATTAACATTTGTGACTGCGTAGCTATGGTTAAGTGAGAATTTTGTTTTACAAGTTTTATCGCCACCAGTCTAATCAAGAAGTTATAGCCTTTCATACCTTCAACAAACCAAAGTGAAGTAATCGTCATTAAGGAACAGCAAAAATCTTTATATCAAATTTAACAGGGAGCTGTTGGAAGTATATTGGTGGTCTTCTGAAATGCCTGTTTGATGGGGAAAATGGTGCAATTTCCTAAGATGACCATGAAAATCCCAAAGTTGCTTTTTCAAAAAGCAACAGGACCTTTTTTTTTTCCCTTGAAGGAAGGAAAACAAGATGGTCATCCAAGGAGCATCTTCACTTCTCCAGCATTCAGTCAGAACTGAGGAAGCTTCTTGGGTGATAAATGAAACAACTTCAAGGAAAACAAAGAAAGTCCAGTTGCCTTTTGGAAAAGTATCTTTGGGACAACCATGATCTGGATGACCGAGAATCACCATAGACATGATAATGAAAAGTGGTTGCAATTTTATTTTATTTTATTTATTTTAATTCCATTTATATCCCGCCCTTCTCCGAAGACTCAGGGCGGCTTACAAGCTTAGCAGTAGCCTTCATTCTATGTATATGCCTGCTTATTAGGACTTTCACACACACCCCAAGCAGCATTTTTACAAAGTCAGCTTAATTGCCCCCAACAATCTGGGTCCTCATTTTACCTACCTCGGAAGGATGGAAGGCTGAGTCAACCTTGAGCCTGGTGGGATGTGAACCTGCACTAATTGCAAATGATTAAGTGGGTGACTGTAGCAGGGAACAATCCATATAAATATAAAAAGGAAAAGGAAAGCAAAAAAATAACTCACCTATAAGTTTAAAACTTCATATTAGTTGCCTGTTATTAGATAGATCCATATGTTTTGACCATAATGGCCTTTACTTAATAAGGTGTTGGTTTCCTGGAATGGAATCCTTAATCATCAGTTCATAAGCAGGGATAAATAAATCTTTTCTTTTGACTTTACTTTTACTTTTGTCGCAAATTTTCAAATATATGCAGTTTTGCAGACAACGTCAGTGCACTACTGTATAAGCAGGTCTCTCAACAAGCAAAACTTTGTGTACATTTCCCCTACCATGAACATTTTAAGTAATTTCCTTAGAAAAACACTTTTTTTTTACCAAATATGACATTTGGTAGAGCTGCTCGACGCCCTCTCAGGGTTGGCAGTGGAGTTCCCCAGGCTTATAGTCCTGGGTGACTTCAACCTGCCGTCACTGGGAGGGTCGTCGGAGTTGGCTCGGGAGTTCATGGCTTCCATGACAGCCATGGGCCTGACCCAGGTTATTGAGGGCCCGACTCATGAGGGGGATCATACTCTCGACCTGGTGTTCCTGTCTGGACAGTGGTTGGACGATCTGGGAGGGGGTTCCCCGTCCATCACCCCTCTGTCATGGTCAGATCACCACCTCCTGAGGCTGGTTTTCCGTCATGCCACCCCCCGCCGCTGGGCGGCGGAACCGTCCAGCTGGTTCCGCCCCAGGCGCCTAATGGACCCGGATCGGTTCCAGAGGGCGCTTGGGCCTATACCTATCACCCTTACCCACAGCCCAGTCGATGCTCTGGTGGAGGCCTGGGAAACGGCTGCCACCAGGGCACTTGACTGCGTTGTACCCATGCGACCTCTGACCCGGCGCAGATCCCGTTGGGCCCCATGGTTTTCTGTGGAGCTCCGGGAGATGAAGCGTCGGAGACGAGGTCTAGAGAGCGGTTGGAGATCCAGCCGATCCGAATCCGACCGATTGCAGTTAAGAACCTTTATAAGGTCTTATCTTGCGGCGATAAGGACGGCGAAGTCTAACTACTTTGCTGCCCTTATCGCGTCCGCAGATAATCGCCCGGCCGCCCTGTTTAGGGTGACTCGCTCCCTCCTTAACCAGGAGGTGAGAGAGGATCCCTTGCAGGGACGAGCCGAGGAGTTTAGTCATCATCTGGCGGACAAAATCGCTCGGATCCGGACCGGTCTGGACTCTGACTGGGCAGAGTCTGACATGGAGGAATCAGGCGGTCTTGAGCATGTTATCTGGACTGAGTTTGACCCTGTTTCCCCTGATGATGTGGACAGGATCATGGGGAGACTGAGCACCACCACCTGTTTGTTGGATCCGTGCCCCTCCTGGCTAGCTTATGCGGCTCGGGAGGGAACACGAGGCTGGTTCCATGCAGTAATAACTGCTTCTTTGAAGGAGGGTGTCTTCCCTGCCGCCTTGAAGGAGGCGGTGGTGAGGCCCCTTCTCAAGAAGCCTGCTTTGGACCCGGCTGTTTTAAACAACTATCGTCCAGTCTCCAACCTTCGCTTTCTGGCGAAGGTTGTTGAGAGTGTGGTGGCGCATCAGCTCCCTCTGTTCCTGGAGGAAACTGATTATCTGGACCCGTACCAATCGGGCTTCAGGCCTGGACACAGCACGGAGACGGCATTGGTCGCGCTGGTGAATGATCTCTGGAGGGCTAGGGACAGGGGTTGCTCCTCTGTCCTGGTCCTATTAGATCTCTCAGCGGCTTTCGATACCATCGACCATGGTATCCTGCTGCGGCGTCTCAGGGGGTTGGGAGTGGGAGGCACCGTTCTACGGTGGTTCTCCTCCTACCTCCAGGGCCGCTCGCAGTCGGTGTTGACAGGAGGGCAGAGATCCGCCCCGAGGTCTCTCATTTGTGGAGTTCCTCAGGGGTCGGTCCTCTCGCCTCTCCTGTTCAACATCTATATGAAGCCGCTGGGCGAGATCATTCGTGGTTTCGGGGTGGGGTATCACCAGTACGCTGATGATACCCAACTTTTTCTTTCCACCCCGAACCAACCCAGCGATGCCCTCTCCGTGATGTCCCGATGCCTGGAGGCGGTTCAGGTCTGGATGGGGAGAAACAGGCTTCGTCTCAATCCCGCCAAGACTGAGTGGCTGTGCATATCGGCATCTCGGGTTAACCAACTTATTCCACCTCTAACGATGGGGGGTGAGGTGTTACCCCCCGTTGATAGGGCTCGCAACCTGGGCGTCCTCCTGGACTCACGGCTCAATTTTGAAGACCACATAGGAGCCGTGACCAGGGGGGCTTTTGCACAGGTTCGCCTGGTGCGCCAGTTGCGTCCCTATCTGGACCGAGACGCCCTACGCACAGTTACTCATGCGCTTGTTACCTCCCGTTTGGACTACTGTAACGCTCTCTACATGGGGCTGCCCTTGAAGACCACTCGGAGGCTTCAACTGGTGCAGAATGCGGCCGCGCGAGTTGTAATGGGGGTCTCCCGATACTCCCATGTAACACCTCTACTCCGCGAGCTGCATTGGCTTCCGGTTGCCCTCCGGGTGAAATTCAAGGTGCTGGTTATTACCTATAAAGCCCTACATGGCCTGGGTCCGGGCTATTTGAGGGAACACCTGCTGCCGGCATCAAACGCCCTTCGCCCAGTGCGCTCCCACAGGGAGGGTCTGCTCAGGGTGCCGCCGGTGAGAGATTGCTGGCGGGTGACACCCAGGGATAGGGCCTTCTCAGTGGGAGCGCCTGCCCTCTGGAACCAGCTGCCGGTGGAGCTGAGGACTGCCCCCGACCTCCGATCATTCCGCCGGGGCCTGAAGACCTGGCTCTTTGAGCTCTCAGGCCCAGGCTGAGGAGAAATTTTTAATTGGGGTTTTAAGTATACAGGGTCAATTTAATATTTTTTAATTTTGTTTTTTAACTTTTGTATGGTGGATTTTTTAATTTCCTGTAAACCGCCCTGAGTCCTCAGGGAATAGGGCGGTATATAAATGTAACTAAATAAATAAAATAAATAAAATTTTACATTTTCATTCGCGTTGAAAACTTGCACCACAAATTTGAAAAAAAAAAAGAAAATATAGATTCTGATGTGCATGAATTCTTGTATACATTTAAGGAGATGCAAAGAGCATAAATCTGCTGAAATTCAGATGGAGTGAATTTCTCTGCTATCCCTAAGTGATGCTAAAACATTGAACTCTTCCAAAATTGCGTTGGCATGACTTTACAGTTGGTTCAGCTCTAAGGCAATTTGACTGAAACACTAAATCTTGTGGACTTTGGGTTTAGACAATGTATAAATGCACCATCTGTTGACTAGCAACTGAATCTTTCGGGGGTTTAAGTATAGACATGGAAATGCACAGGGTCCCTTTCTGTACTGGAATAAAAGGGTGTTGAATCCATTAGCGATTAACATAAATGGGAACAAATACTGCTTGTGATTGCCTGTTGATACTCAGATCAGTTTATACATTCCACAAATAGAGTAATCATGGCATGCTTAATGCTCCAAGGCAAATTACAGCAACACCATTTGGCATCCCATAAAAAGCAAGTGGATTGGGTAGACCCCCTATAAATTGGATATATAGCTTGAAAAACCATTTTGCTTTAAAGTAGAACTGTACTATAAATAGCCTTAAAAGTCACGCTCGAAGGATATTCTGCTATTTAATCACTTCTGCTCTTGAGGATACATCTTCTACCTTAGGCAGTAAGAGGAGTGAGGAAAAAGAATTCCATCTGCGCAGTACGTTCCTTGTTCCAGGTACCGTTTATCTAATTGTACATCTAAATTGCAACGAGGACCTCAAACCGTAGGCCATCCAATTCTCAATTACTCCGTTTTGAAGATAAAACAGCATTCTCTCCCCGTATTATTTAATAGTGAATGTAGCTCCATCAGAGAATCCCAAATAGGTGCAACTAATAATGTCTTGATATAAAAAAGAGGGGGGAAAATCTTCACTTTTGGTAAAGAAAGATACACACACACAAACCAGCATTCAGTCTGGATAATGTAACAAGGAAGAGCACATCCATTTGCTTGATTGCGTGGTGGGTGTTTCTTTAATTGTTTAATTTCTGAAGGAGCTGAGGATTCGTACAAACTGCCTTCTAGACTTCTAACGCTTCTCTGTAGTGCAGCAGCCCTCAACCTTTTGGGCACCAAGACCTGGTGACCTTCCCTTGTTTGCATGACCTGGTTTTTGGCACGCCCAACTGGGGGCTGGGGACTCCTGCTCTACTGCACACATGTGCTGAAATGAAATGCAAAGGAAATTGCAAATATGTGTGTGTGTGTGTGTGTGTAAATTTTTTTGGATTGCTAAGATTTGTCCATATATATATATATATATGTGTGTGTGTGTGTGTGTGTGTGTGTGTGTTAAGTGTTTGTTAAGTATTTAGAATACCTTGCTAGGCCCCCCAAAAATGAAGGGAACACTTAACACAATGTACTGTATTTAATAGTAAGATGTCTTATCTTGTGTTCCCTTTATTTTTTTGAGCAGTATATGTGTGTGTGTGTGTGTGTGTGTGTGTGTGTGTGTGTATACATACATATATCACAGAGGTTTCTATTTTGTCCCCCCAAAATGCAATCTTTTAAGGTACATTGGGCCAAGAGAAACTGGTACGAAACCACCGCCAAATAAATTCCCAAAGTTGAGTTTGGATCTCATTCTTGATTGCTATGCTACACTGCATTCCACCTGGACTTTGTCCAGGGGTGTTTTTATTTGAGGGGTGGGGGTGAATATCACTCTAATCTTCCTGTTATTTAGCTCAGCTTTAGAACATTTTCTTCTTGAAACATTAGAAGTCTGTCAACCAAAATCAGGATCTTTTCCATTACAAAACGCTCCCTCTGGAGACACAAATGACACTGACTTTTCTGCTCTGACAATTTTACTCTTAATGGATAATTGCAATTTTTTCCACTTGTTTTCCTTTATTTTTTACTCTTGCAGTTACTGCCACCCTGCTAAATCTTTGAATACATTTCTTGTTCTGGTTTAAATGTTAATTATTGTATTTTTACTGACATCCATCGTGGAAGGTTTTGCAGAAAGTAGCATGCAAATGGTTTGACCACGTATTTCACTGCATTTTAAACAATAGGGTTTATTTGAGTTGTGAAATGATGTGAAATTAAATGATGGGGGAAGGTGATCACATATCTTTTCTTTGATCTTTCAGTAACTACTCACTTTCTGGACCAATTCTGTAGTACAGTAAAGCAAGGTGTATTGTAAGAATTGACATATTATTCTTTGTCTTATTTTAAAATGATAATTCAGGAAATCAGAAGATGGTAAACAACAATTCTATTCTGTTTTTAGACAAGCTTGGATTATTTTTTTTAATCATCCTTAATTGTTTCTGGAAGGGATTTCTAGTATTTGCCAACTTAGCCTTGGTTTCAACCTAGGTATTAGATTTATCATTTCAAAGGAAAAAAAAACAACTTTCGAACAAACTGCTTTCTCGTCCTATCATACGTATGCTGAAGCTAATATATTCTCAAAAGAAATCAGAAAGAAAAAAAAAGATTTCAAAAGAAAATTCTTCTGAAATCTAAACTTAAAAGTATCTATGGAAACTAATCTGGGATAGCTGAGCATTTCCTATTTGATCTACAATTTATTAGCATAGGATCAATTGAAACAGATCAAGAGTCACAGTAGGTGGATAGGAATATAAACAAAGCAAAGCTACTTTTCTGTCGAACAGTAACCTCAGATCAGGCTAAGATGTTTTCCATGTGTACAGTGTATAGATTTTCAGACAAATTTGAAATGATAAGAACAAAAAATAATTTGGTTCCAATATAGCCTTCTTGGCAATGGTTGAGTTCATATTTTGAATGAAGTGATCTTGTGGCTTGCTTAGAGTACTGGAAGATTTGGAAAACTATTGTATGCAAAATTAACAAGTTAGCTTAATATGATTTAGTATCTTAGACACTTCATCTACATCCATACATGGAGTTCATACATCAGACTTCACTATTTATTTATTCATGGTGTCTTTAATAAACCCTAATTTCCTAAGTATGCCTGACAACCTACCGAGAAATTAGAAGGGGGAAAAAGATGTTATATGGTATTTGACATATTAGGAAAGTTCTTATCTATGAAAAATAAAATAAAATCAGTTAATTAAATTCTGAAGCTTGTCTAGCAGGTTAAAAACTTGGAATTTGCCCAGTAACATAACTTTTTTTTCCTCTAGAAAAACTGCCACAACGATTCATTAGAGTATCCATTGATGCAGACATGAACAAAATGAGTGTATTCTATTGCTTTCCGCATTCACAAAGAAAAGGGAATTTGGACAAAGCTGCTTAACTAGAAAGACCAGAAACACTAAAAATGCGTTAATTAAAGATCTGCAAGAAAGGGGATTCATTGTTCAGTTGGGTCTTTGGTATTTGGTCTCAGCTCAATGCTCACTTGAAATAGGAGAAAGAACCTGTCAAAAGTATAACATGGGATTACATTAAGAGACATCCTTTATTGGAATCATTTCAGTCTGCAGAAGGATGGGCACATTTTTAGACTTGATTAAAGCCCATCCTGGGCTGAATGTAGCAGAACTAAATGTAATGTATTGCACATTCTGACGTATAAGGAAGATTAAAACAACATTCAGGTGTGTTTGGCATCTAATGGTGTTAAATTGCAAGAATGTGGCCATCATAATGGGCTATAGGTAGGATGTCTCAAGGTTCATTTAATTGACTCCCCCCTGAGGAAGTAGAGTTATAAAGGGAAATATCCATTCTTTGTCCTTCCTCATTCTCAGATGCTGGATGTTAGAAGGGTCTTGCCCAACAAGGTGAGCAATGAACAGTAAAATATCTAGAAGAAGTGTTCCCTCATTAGAGTTCCTCAAGAACACCTTTTAGAGCTATATACTGGGGATGCCCTGGCTCTAAATGTTGGAAATTAGACCTGATGTTCTATAAGTTGACTGTAATAATTCTATGACATTTAAAGGAAATGTGTAGATGTCAACATGTCTAGTTTAATGAAGAGAAGGACGAAGAGGGAGATGATAGTGGTGTTCCAATATCTCAGGGCCTGCCCCAAAGAAGAAGGAGTCAAGCTATTCTCCAAAGCGCCCGAAGGCAGGACAAGAAGCAACCAATGGAAACTAACCAAAGAGAGAAGCAACCTAGAACTAAGGAGAAACTTCCTGACAGTTAGAACAATTAAAAAGTGGAACAACCTGCCTCCAGAAGCGGTGAATGCTCCGACACTGGAAGTTTTTAAAGAAGAGACTGGACAGCCATTTGTCTGAAGTGGTTTAGGGTTTCCTGCCTGAGCAGGGGGTTGGACTAGATGACCTCCAAGGTCCCTTCCAAGTTGATGATGATGATGACATGATGAGAATGTCTGGTGCCAGAAATTTCAGAAATTTACTGAAGCAATGTTCTTTTACCTATTTCAAAAGTTAGCGTGATATTCTATAAGGGTTCACTCACAATTTCTAGTTAGTTGTTAATTGTGTTTAGAGGCTTTCTAGTCTAAATGACAACCTGAAAAGAAAAAAAAATAACAATTGAAAGAAAGAAAAAAGAAAACAACAACAACAACATTTACAGAAGCTCAACCATCATCATGCCCCAAAGCCTGAGAGAATAGCAATGATTTTCTGAGTATTATCAGGGTGGGAACTGTGTGGCAGTGTTTCTCAGCCTTGGAAACTTTGAGACACATGGACTTCAACTCCCAGAATTCCTCGGTTGACTGGAGAATTCTGGGACTTGAAGTTCACAAGCTTCTAAGGTAGGGAAATATTATTTTAGGGAGATGTTGTTCCGGAGAGCAGGTGCTATGACAAAGAAGGCATCCTTCCCAAGTCTCGATAAATTACATGGTTTAATTGAAGGGACCAAAGCATATCCTTAATGAAGGATAGAGTTATAAAATGGAATAAGTTTTCCTCTTTATGTGGGAATAACCTCTGTTCACAATATTGCACTGAAAAGTTTGATTGTTGTCCACACACGATTTGATGTGTAAATAAATGGTTTTATGCTTCCAAATCCTATGGTGGAATTCATAGGGGAAAAAGAAATGAATAGATCTAAATCTTGGTGTCCATTGATTCCTGAAACCTTTTCACCTTTGCAATCTTTTAGAAAGGAGATTCCTAAGCAGAAATAAAAAAAAAGATTTTAGCCCGCAGTTTTAACCTTACTTAACCTGCAGTTAAGTAAATGAGTTTGCTTTTGTATGTTTTATTTCACAATAAGACATTTTTAAAATCATTCCGTTCTGATACATACCTTAACGAGAAGCTTAACAAAACACCCATACCTGTAAATCTTGAAAAGGAGCACTGCAAGAGTTCTAAATGCACATTCTCTTTTTCTTTCTTTCTTTTTATTAGGCGTTGTAACTGAGTAAAGTGGAAGATTTTATAGCATCATTGACTGGCACCATAAAATGCATGATGTCCAAGTCTGACATTTTTAAAATAATAATTTACCTAGAGAGCCCAAATTCATATTTGCTGGTGCATTTTGTACTTCGGAAATATTTTCCCCAAAAGTCATCCATAATCAAGTTGCTGGTTTGGCTGATGGATGGCACTTGGCTCTTTTAGTCTTCTTGCTATGGCTCAGAGTTGGGTGGTCAATCAAAATGATTGACGTGATTTGGGTCTGAGAGGGGAAAAAAGGACAATCGCAAGTATCCTCTTAGTATAAATGTAATTTAAATTAAAAATCTTAGCCTTGTGATGAGATGGGCACAAAATGAATTCATCCACCCATCCATCCAGGAATATTTGGGTAGTTAATCCCACTGGCTAGTCCAGAAATGAGGAGGAGCAGATGTCATAGTGACATCACGTAGAGCGAGGATGTCCTACCTCAACAACTTTAAAATCTGTAGACTTTAATTCCCAGAATTGCTCAGCCACTATGTCTCGCTGGGGAATTCTGGGAGTTGAAATCCACAAATCTTTTAAGTTGACAAGCTTGGGCACCCTGATGTAGTGAGAAAGGAAACGTGGCTGTTTCAATCCTAAAAAGATACTTCCCAAATCATGCAAAGAGTATGATCTCTTCTTCTTGAAAATTTGTTTTTATTATCTCCTTGGATTCTTGACTGCTGCAGGGCTTCAGGAGACCCATATTAGCCGGGTTCTAGAATCAGTATGGTTGAGATCTCTGGACAGGCTGCCACAACAGGCTGTTGAGGAAATGATACTTTCCTTTATCTGGCAAAGCCTGTAGTAGATTTTCCTATAAATCTTATGTAGCTAAAATAACCAACAGAGGATACTGCTGTCTGGAACTGGGCCGACAATTACATAAGGCCTTGAAAACATTTCTTCAAAAGCTGTTGCTCCCACTGACAATGTCAGCCTTAGGGTCTATGTTCTGTAAAATAACTGGGATTTGTCAATATTTCAAACCACTGTTGAGAAATATTAACAGCGCAATAGAAGTTCCACATTAGGGGTGTTTGTTCCACCATATTGTAGATTACACAGTGGTTAACTGGTCAGGGATGAACTGAATTCTCTCATTGTGATCATTTGTAGCTTCTTCTCCAGCGAAATGGTAGCTCAGTTGTATAGTGGGAGAAAAAATAAAGAATAAGAAATAGCCAAGGGGATCAGTAACGCAGACGGTACAAAGGAAATTGAATTGATTTCACCAAAAATCTTATTCCGCCCGTGTTTTAGTTCTTATAATGAATGTTCTTTTTAATGGCCTGTATGTCAGTCAATGCACTTAGTTACCTACCAAGCTCTTTTTCTTTTTTCGCAGCTAGAAAACTCCTAAAATGGCTGAGTGGAATCTGTGATTTTTCTTTAGAGTTGTTCATACAAAGAGCTTCACATGTATTCCCTGGCCTCTGTGGGGAAAAAAGAAATAGCACAGCTAAAAATATTCAAGAGGAAAGGATAGAATCAAGATCATGTTGAGTGTTAATACTACTTTATAATGCCTTGGTAAGACCACACTTAGAATATTGCATCCAGTTTGGGTTACCACAACATAAAAAAGATGTTGAGTCTTTAGTAAGAGTGCAGAAAAGAGCAACAAAAATGATTAGGGGACTGAAGGCTAAAACATATGAAGAAGGGTTGCAGGAATTGAGTATGTCTACTTTAGTGAAAAGAAGGACTAGATTTGACGTGATAGCAGTGTTCCAATATCTCAGGGGCTACCACAAAGAAGAGGGGGTCAACCTATTTTCCAAAGCACCTGAAGGCAGGACAAGAAACAATGGATGGAAACTAATCAAGAAGAGAAGCAACCTAGAACTAAGGACAAATTTCCTGACAATTAGAACAATTAATCAATGGAATGACTTGCCTTCAGATGTTGTGGCTGCTTCAACACTGGAGGTTTTTAAGAAGAAAGTGGACAACCTTTTCTCTGAAATGGTATAGGCCAGGGCCTCCTGCTTGAGCAGGGGGTTGGACCAGAAGACCTCCAAGGTCCCTTCCTACTCTGTTATGTTTGTAGACGAGTGTTTTTCATGTGATCCTGTTCTCAACAATGACCATGTTTGGGTGAGCATCTAGAAGTTGTCACACCCATTTGGACTTGTAATATCAAAGCCAAAGTTGCATTTACTCAATTCTGACTGAATCCATCTATCTGTACCTGATCTAAATCTGAGACTACTTCTTTCTTGCTTGAACTGGTAGAGGCTGCTTGTGACCCAACAGTGATGTAATGGATGGCTTCAAAAGGAGTGGAAAATTTGGAGGCCTTGTTTTCCAGTTTATTAAGTGTTATAGTTCAGTTGTATGTGCTAAGCTAAACACACACACACATTTTCCTTTGGTTTCCTAGAGAAAATCGACAGGAATTCACACCACCATTATTTGACAATTTCCAGCTAAATTTTAGCTGCATTGATCTCAAGAAAATGGGAGGGAGGGCAGGATGCTACCCTCAGGAAGGGTTTGCCATTGACCTAAATTACAGGGGGGGAAATCCCAACTGAAAATGTAGCACAAACTATGTAGGAAAGTGGCTTTTTTTGTTGTTGTTTTTTTGAGCAACTGTTCTCATTCAAGCATGCTCATTATCATTTGATGCTCAGTCATCAAGAGGCCAGCAGGAAGGCATAAGCACGTAATGAAATACTCTGGGTTTCGAAGCACCCACTTCTTATACCTTGGCACAAGTTTTGGGAGACCTTTTGCTGAGTTTTTGAAGTGTGGCCACAATACCATGTCCTCTTATACAATCACTGGTTTTCATAGGACGATTAACTCTTCAAGTGATTTAGAGTTCCCATTATACCTTTCCAATGAGCATTTGAGAGGAAAGAGCCTGATTATTCAGTAAAGAAGAGGCCCAGTTCACCATTGACTTTGCAGATATCTCTTCCCTTTCCCCATCATACAATATGATTGTAAGTTCATGCAAGATCGAGTAACAGAAACAAAATTGCTTTCCCATCAGGAGTTCACGGGTATCCTCTAAAGAAATAGGATAGCATAGCATAGGATAAGATAGGATAGGATAGGACAGGGACAAGGACAGGGTTAGTGTTATGTATGGGGTTTAATAACACTGCAAGCAACAGCTCTACCGATACCACCAGGTGGCGCTGGGCCAAAACTGCTGCAGCCGGGGAGCAGCGTTTCGGCGGGAAAGCCAGGTTTAAATCTATTGGCTGGAAGTGTACCTGAACAGGTACAAATAGGGCACAGGTAAACCCTATTTCTCCAGTACAATCTACCTCCTAATAAAGACGGTTATGCTGTACTCCTGTGCCTGGCGTCATCCATGCGTTCCAGAACCCACTACACAATAGTTAGGGTTAGGGTTAGGGATAGCGAGAGGATAGAACAGGAATAGAATTAGAATTAGAATTAGAATACTTTATTTGGCCAGGTATGATCAGACAGACATGGAATTTGTCTTTGGTGCAGAAGCTCTGAGTGTAGATGCAAAACAACAGAGTAATAATCATAATCATGATGCCAATAAGAGAAGGTAGTAGACAAAATGAGGACAATACTAATGCAGCCATACTGCATGGGTAAATACACATAAATATTAGACAGCACAGTGAGAATTAGGTGCTCATCAGATTGATGGCATGAGGGAAAACAAAACAGAAACCCCATGTCAACAGCATATTGGTGGAATTCACACAATGGGATTGGCCCATCTCATTCCAGTGGAAGAGGCCTACTTTGGATCCCATCTGTCAAAGAATTTCAGTTGGTGGGTGTTAGATAGTGGGCTCCAGACCGCATGGCCAAGATGGACGACTCAGGACACCAGGATTCAGCATTCCAACTCTTTATTGATGTAGCACAGACTGGGCAAACAAAGGGGCAACTGCCCCACTTATATACCTAGCCAAGGTATACTTGTAACCAATCCCATTATCTGGATTTCCCGCCAAAGACTACCCTGCCAATCCGGACAGGGCACCCTGCCACCTGGTGGTGTCAGTGGCTTATATCTGTGTAACATCCCCTATGTACATAACAGTGGGGGTCCAGAAGAAGGCCCTTTTCTGTTATGGCCTCCATGCTTTGAAATGTTCTCCTGCTGGAGGCGAGGTTGCCTCTCACATTCCTGGCCTTCTGGAAGAGCCTGAAAGCCTGGCTCTGCTGGCGAGTGACTGATGGAGTAGAGGGAAATTTCCATGCCTGCGTCGCCTATCGTCTTGGTTTTTAGTCTCTATTTAATCTTTCTTCATTTCACATTATATTTTGATCATTTTGTAAGCCACCGAGAGTAAGCTGAAACAAGGGGGGGTGGATTGTATATAAATTAATAAAGAAATTAAAGAAATGAATAAATTATTTAATCAATTTAATAAATAGTAAATAAATGTTCCCCAGCCGCTGGCTTCCTCAGTTTCACTTGCCTCCTCCAAAAAAGGATCGTGCACAGATACAAACTGCTTCTCCATCAAGTTTCTTAGAATGCATCTGCTGTGATCCTCATGGGTTTTGATTTCTCAGCCCTCCAGTTGCTGCAAAACATCAACCCGAAAGCTGCAGCTCAACTCTAAAAATATTACTTTTCTAAGTAAAACAAACCTTGCAGTCATGACAGTTTCAGGCAAGATTTTGAGATTTCACAGCTCTGGGAAACTGCTGGTTTAGTAAATAAGAGTGGAGAAGGCACCACACATTCATGAATTTAGCATGAGGGTGACTGTCAATGAATTTGGCCAAAAGCAAAATGGCAAGGCAAAATTGGGCTATTCCTATTCGGATGAAATAAGAGTAATTTTTGGAGAAGCAGAAACATATCAATGAATGAGCAACACAATTTATTGTCATACTACAGTTCCCAGCCAGGAATCCACAGGGGAAAAAAAAATCCAGAAATTTTTATCAATAACAAAGCAGCCACATTGATAGGATATGAATCAAAAATGGGTATTTTTCTTGTCAAGTGTATGCCTTCTGATTTGATTCTCTGGAGTTTACAGTAAAACAATAAACATTATTCAATTAAGACTAGATAATCCACTATTGTTTGAGCTGGCAAAGCCACTTAATTTCTGCTTAAAGCAAACACTTGTAAGTGATTTTTTTTAACTTCCTTTTCAGTACAAACATTACTAGAATTTCTCAAGGATTTCTTTCTCTCTCTCTCTCTCTCTCTCTCTCTCTCTCTCTCTCTCTCTCTCTCTCTCTCTCTCTGTGTGTGTGTGTGTGTGTGTGTGTGTGTGTGTGTGTGTGTGAGAGAGAGAGAGAGAGAGAGAGAGAGAGATATGTCTCTAGACAACACGTGATGTGATATAGTTAAGGATTCTTGCAGTAGCATTGGAATTGTAAATTGAATTATAGTACAGATGTGCAAAGAACAAAGATATATACCCCTAAATGAATAAAAGCCAACTCTTTTGCATTTTAACCTAAACCTCTTCATCTATTCCAATAAGGAAAGGAAATAATAGCTTGATCCTCCTTCCTGTGGCTTTATAAACATCTTCCATCAATACCTCCACTGGCAACATTGCTGCAAAAGTCATTCATTTATTGGCATGTTTAAGAACCACTAAGTTTATGCCTAGCATGTTCAAGTTTGATTGGAATCAAATCAGTCAGTGGATCCCACCTTCTAAATCTAAATAGTGGCAGCCCTGGGTTCCTGCAGTCACTAGAAAAAGAAAAAAAAAGCCTGGCTTTTCCTAGCCTGTTGGTTAAAAAAAAATGGACCAATGCAATTATCACCCTTTGACATACGGCAAGAAGTGATGAGTATTTTCACATGGACTAAATTGGATGGGACACAAATCCTTGGCTTATCTCAAGGAAACTAATATCAGCCCCTGAAATGCTGCAAATTCCAGGGGTTGGTTGACAGCCAGTGATTGAAGCAATGGGGAGATCAGCAAACCTCTCCTATCATGATGGACAATGTTCACTCCAGCGTGGTTTGCTTTTAATATTTGCTCTGTCTCCCAAAGCAAGTTAAGTTACGTGGCCTGATTGGTGCTCAGCTTGTCTGCTTTTATTTATGTGCCGGTTCTTTGCTCATTCATTCTCCTATCCTCTCCAGAGGCTAAGCTCTCTTTTCTTCTGTTCAGCTCTGCATTTTGGTTAACAATTATGTTTGGTTAGCTGTAATTGTGTATTTGGCAAGCTCTCCAAGCACTAAGTCTAGGAACTCAGAGCAATTCCAGTTTTGGGGGTTGCCAAAATGGGGGAAAAAAAATCCAAGCTTTTCTTCCTGGCTTGAATATTTCCACTGTTTACTTATTTTGTGTAACTTCTAAGTTTGTAGCAAAATGCCAAACCAGCAAAATGGTTTCAAATTAGTGGTAGAAGAGAAGAAGGGAGAAGAAAAGAAAGGGGAGGGAGAAATTTGAATAGCTAATATCGAAAGATGAAAAGGATGCACATTTGAGAGTCTAAAGATAATCCATTTATTACAGACTTTTAATGCAACAGCTTTGTATTGAAGTCAAGCATTAGAAGTTGCTTAAGAGGAAATTTACTTTTTCTGAATAAATTGCGGTAAATTGCAAACTGCTGAAAAGCATGAGGGCTGTTTTCCTGTATGACTTCCAGGGCAGAGAGAGAATGTTATTCTCAAAAGTATGTATTCTACCGCTCAATTCCAAGTTTCGGTTTGATGTAAAAGATTAAAAAGAAAACAAAATGCTATTCATTTCAGGATAAGGATTCTACGTTCGTAGGAGCACCTTTAAGAAAAGCAAAAGACACACACAAAAAGTTGCCCTCATCCCAAATTACATACAGTATATCTTCAACTGGGTTAGGGAAATATACAGTTTCCCTCTGGGTTAACATAAGTACATAAGTTTGTTTCCTTTTACGTTCTTAGTCCTAGGTGCCACCTAGATACACTTGAAGTCAAGCAGCCTTATAAAAAGGTAAAGGTAAAGGTTCCCCCGCACATGCGTGCTAGTCGTTTTCGACTCTAGGGGCCGGTGCTCATCTCCGTTTCAAAGCCGAAGAGCCAGCGCTTGTCCGAGGACGTCTCCGTGGTCATGTGGCTGGCATGACTAGATGCCAAAGGCGCACGGAACGCTGTTACCTTCCCACCGGGGTGGTCCCTATTTTTCTACTTGCATTTTTACATGCTTTCGAACTGCTAGGTTGGCAGAAGCTGGGACGAGTAACAGGTGCTCACTGTGCTACCCGGCACCCGGGATTTGACCCGCCAAACTGCCGACCTTCTGATCGACAAGCTCAGCATCCTAACCCACTGAGCCGCCGCGTCCAAGCCTTATAAATGTCTTCAATAAATAATAAGTGGCAGAAATTTGACGTAATTGGCAGCTACATCAAGCAGCGTGTGCCATATTTTGCGCTTATAGTGAACTGAAGTGAGAAAATGTAGGAAAGGAACAAATACTCCGGCGTTGAAACTTTTGTATTGGGGAAAGAATGATGTCTTGTTGCCTTGTCGAGCTTTCTCTGGACATATTCTGTCAGTTTTCAAATGATGCTTTGAACCTCATATTCCTCCCTTGTAATCTATGCCTGGTTTTGAGGAGGACATCATTGGCAGAGATGGAGAAATATATAATAGCTTTGAAGCACCAGCTGTTTTACTCAGCAGGAGTATAGATTGCTTGCGGAAATGACAGGAGCTTGATCATAAAGCAAACCTTGAGCCTTCTGCCTCTCTCCTGGCTGTATTTATTTATTGTCTACGGAGTGTGCAGCACACTTATCTGGATACAAAATACATCATTATAAAAACTGACAGATGGAAACGGGCATGTACATAGGAGATCTTCACTTTTTTTTTTCTTCCCCCCCCAAAAGCAACTACAGCTAGCTAAAATGCAGCAAAGTTGAAAGGCAGCTTGTATACACTTCTGAAGGAAATAAGGTTATCTTGTGAGAATGCAACTGAATGAATCAAACTGAAAACAGATAAATAAATCTGGAGTCATTACTAAAATTGGAATTATAGGGCAAAATGAATCAATGGTACCTTTCTTTATTTTGCAGAGCTATCAAACAGGAAGGTTATTTTGTAGAACTAATAAACAAGAAGAAACATCCCTTCCCTCATGTTGTCAAGCGCTGTGGAAATCAGGAGATTTGGGTAGTATAAGGATTTATTGCAAGCTTAAGCTCCCTACATGAATCTGACCAACTAACAGTTAAGGGAAATGAGTGGGAGATAAGAAAGACATTCAAGGTGGGCTGGACTTAGATCTCTTACTGGCACACCGGGACTCATGACTTAGGATGCATTTGACCCCTCCCTCCGGCTGAGCCTGCTTATCTTCTACACAAATTCTTGTAAGCAAATATTCTTTCTGTTCCAATACAATACAATACAATATTTTAAATTGTCTGTGGCTGTTATCAGAATTAAATGCTTAGTTTTGAGAACTAGACAAATGTAGAAAAGAAGGCAATTCTTATCCTACGATTCAGCTTGGAATGCTTTCCTTTTTCGCCAGTGAAAACCAAGGAAACTTTTAAAAATGATTGTGAAGATAGTTTGATCTGATGCAGAGGCAATCCATGGTATTATATCCACACCACTGAGTCTAATCCACCAATTTTTAAGCAAACTTAAATGCAAACCCCCCAACAAAACAGCGTCATGTATTGTGTTGACATAATATATGGCATACCAAAATTGGGTTTTCCAAAAGCAAACAAAGAATGATTTAATGCAATGTCTGAACCAAAAGTAGAACTGTTTGGTTACAACATGATGGTATCAATAATGTTTTGGGAATTCTCACCTGGATTTATTCCAGGGTTCTGTAGTTCTGAGTGACCTGTTGTTTCTTCAAAATTAATAAATAAGTGCATATACATGGATTTATGATTTGAACTGCATAAACATATGAAAGAAACAGTTTTTAGGAACCATACTGAAAGAAATATTTATTTTGGTCTGCTGGTCCCGGCAATTTCAAGATTTCTCAAAATAATTGTGCAACTTGAAGGACAGCCAAGGACACTCCAAGTTCAGCCCTTTTTAGAAGTTGTTGTTCATAACCAGTATTTCAAAAATGAGTAGCTAAAGAAGACAATTTATTCTGAGAAATGACTGACAGCTGCCAAATGTTATTAAGAGCCAGTAATAACTGTAGATGCTTCTTATTAAATCTGCATAATAATCCCACTTTGAAGCATAATATTATAAAGTAGGTAACAAATGTTTGCGTACATGGTGATTGTGCATGACAAGCCGTCAGCTCAATGATTCACTTTAAGAACTGTTTTTCAACTATTTTGAATTAGTAAATTGTTTGTTAGGAAGAATCTTTTTTGTGCTCTGATTTGAAAAGCACTGGCAGTTGTATGGTGTAGGATTTTTCTTTGCAACTGGTGCAAAGTCGCTCAGCTGGCTTTCATAGCTAAGGTGGGATTAGAACTCACTGTCTCCTGGTGATTGGCCCAAAGTCACCAGCTGACTTTCATGACTAAAGTGGGATTAGAATTCATGGTCTCCTGGTTTCTAGCCTGGTGCCTGAATCAATAGACCAAAGTGTGTTATCGCTTTGCTGATCTTGATTGATCTGTTTGTAAATCAAGGCATTTGCCAGCAGGACAGTGTATGAAATATGCAAATCCCCCAGTTGTTAAGATAAATGGTCTTCTCCAAAAAAATTTCTTTCGTTCAGCTCCAGAATGCCTCTCAAATTTGGAAGAAGGAAAGGCAGAGTCCATTTCAGCATAATAAGTAATCTGTCATAAGTTTAGAACTATCTGCACATGTCTTCAATCACACATTATTTTAATCAGCAGAAGATCATTGGACTCAATTTATGCCCTGAATGAAACCTATGTGAGTGTCATAGATAACTACCTCTAAATCTATGTGCATGTGTGTTTACATACATGCATACCCCAATTACATTCACATACTACCGTATGCAGTTTTCCCCTTTAAGCTTCATTAATCTTCCACGCAAGAGGAAAGACTTCCCTTGAGTGACGTTTTTTATGTTAAAATTATATTATATTTGATTTGAAAAGCAACCTAATTAAGGTTGGTTTCCTGTAAGCTATTTAAGTCTCACCTCCCAATGGAACTGGGGAACATTTAGAAAAATAATGAATTACATCTTATATAATCTTTATTGCTACTTTTTAAATGAGTAATATATTCAGTTTGGGTTGAAATAACATATCCCTGAAGAGCAATTCGTTTCCACAAATTAGATTGGCTCCTTAACAGACAAGATTATTAAGCATGAAAATTATTGGACTTCTTGTGCCCTATAGGAATCATATTTTTGTAGAACCAAACATTAAAATGCAAGCTAAAATTGATGTATGTATGTATGTATGCATGTATGTATGTGCACAGAGACACAGATATATATATATATATATATATATATATATATATATATATATATATATATATATATATATATATATATATATATATATATATATATATATATGTGTGTGTGTGTGTGTGTGTGTGTGTGTGTGTCTGTGCACATACATACATGCATACATACATACATCAATTTTAGCTTGCATTTTAATGTTTGGTTCTACAAAAATATGATTCCTATAGGGCACAAGAAGTCCAATAATATATATATATATATATATATATATATATATATATATATATATATATATATATATATATATATATATATATATATATATATATATGTGTGTGTGTGTGTGTGTGTGTGTGTGTGTGTGTGTGTGTGTGTCATATGTTAACTCTTAGATTACCTTGCTATATATAAACACAGCAGTTTCCCCTGAACTGCCAACTTTTATTTATCCCTTTCTCCCATTCATATCTCTTGGGCTTATGACCAGTTAACAGTTTTGAACACATAAATGATCTTTAGCACACTAGAACTGATTATGATTCAAAAAGAAAGCCAAATAAGTAGGTTTGTGTAGGAGAAGAAGAGGCAGAGCCTGGGGATGGAGTCAAGAGAGGAATCAGCCTAGAGTTGTTAAGTTCTCATAAGTGGTCTAACTTCAATCCCTCTTGAATTCTGCTGAGTCTTATCTAGCACCTATTTAGTGGTGATTGTGAGTTGACTACAATCTTGTACATAAACATGAGCAGTACATCATCTTCATTGGAATTTAGTGTGTGGTCCTGATTCTTCATGCCTGACCTGTAGCCAGGCTACAAATAATCTTGATAATAGATTGCTCTGGGTGTTATCATCATTATTAACAATTATCATTAGAAATAATATTCTAGTGTTGGCTTGATTGTTGTGACAAGGGAGGCAGAGGTTTATTTTGGGTTTACTTCTCTAAGCCATTAGAATCGGGGTAAGTAAATTAGGCAGCCGCATACATTTTCTTAATAAATAAACATAAAATGGATTTCATATCCACTCAGAGAGCTGCAGGCTTGCTTCTGAGTTCACATTTGGTGGAACAACATTACATGGTGTGTTGTTTTTTTTCTTGAGGCTCCAGAGCCCAAGCTCTTTCTTGTATATAGTCCAGTTCCTTATTCCAGTTGCCATCTAGAATCCTTTGGGTTAAGAAAATAATAAAGCAATACCTGTTTCAAATGAAATATAACTATAAAATTGTAACTGTGTGATCCCAGTGATCAAGATGTCATGAGTTTAATAACATTCTGCCCCCTTCAACAAAACCAAATCATAGGGCAACAGGAGTAGCTTTACATACAAGAAGTCAGAATTATCTGGGTATCTCAATGAATGAATAGGGTGCCACCAGGCAAGCTCCTGTCTCTGCATGGAAGCCACAATATGACAATATGCACAGCCCAAGCTCTTACAATATTTTTTTTTGGTTCAACTTTCAGCACGGCGGTTGGGAGGGCACAAAGGTGTGCAAATGTTAGTTTGGAAATGGTCATTTGATTGAAATGCCTTGGCAGCCAAGAGAAAGGGACTTGACCTCTTAAAGTCACACTTCTGAATAGGGCAGATTGATCCTGTGTAGTTCGTTTTTAGATCTCATGACAGCATTTGCTGACTTGTTTACCCCAAGACCTGATGATAAGGTTATATTATGGGCTTTGCTTCCACTTTCAAGCTTTTGTTTCTAAACTATCTATTTCTCCCCTCTGTGCAAGCTCCTTCCATTGCCATAAATACCTTTCAAACAGTGCTGAGAAATTATACAGCAGGTTTTACTTAACACCTCATCCTGACATCTTCCTAACTTTACAGGAGTGAATGATGTATTAGTGGTACTAATTTTAGCCGAGATCAAAAACAGTTTCAGTTTCTTAAATGATGCATTTGGAGGGGTTGAGCTACCTTTTTGCAGCCACAAGGTTTTAAATGAGCAAGTGATGGCCAAAACTAACAGAAACCTACTCGGCTGTCGTGGATTCCCTTCGGCGGAAGGTCTGCGATTCATTGCATTGGTCAGAATAACAGAACAGAATAACGGAGTTGGAAGGGACTTTGGAGGCCTTTTAGTCCTACCCCCTGCTCACGCAGGAGACTCTAAACCATTTATTTATTTATTTTTATAAAGCATCATTATTATGATTATTAGTCTGTTGCTTTGCATGTACACTGAGAGCTTCTGCACCAGAGACAAATTCCTTGTGTTATCTAATCACACTTGGCCAAATAAAGTATTCTATTCTATTCTATTCTATTCTATTCTATTCTATTCTATTCTATTCTATTCTGTTCTGTTCTGTTCTGTTCTGTTCTGTTCTGTTCTGTTCTGTTCTGTTCTGTTCTGTTCTGTTCTATATTCTATTCTATATTCTATTCTATATTCTATTCTATATTCTATTCTATTCATTCTATTCTTTTCTTTTCATTCTATTCTACTCTACACCATCCCATCCCTTCCCATCCGATTCTTCTTAAAAACCTTCACTGATCATTGATGAATAAAATGATGGTAGGCTTACATTGAATATTGTAGTGTAGATTATTGGTTCTGCTATCCTATTGGGACAATCTACCAAGAAATGTAAAAGAATATCAACATTATTACTGGCAATGATATTATCTATTTGTGTATGACTGCCAAACTTTCCATTTGTGTTGGATTTCTCTTTCTGTTGCCCTAAACAAGACTGATGTCCATCTCCTAAAGACAGACACCATAGGAAAAGTGAATTAGCCCTACACCTTATTTCAGTTCAGACATTGAAGTAATGGAATGTTTGATTCAAAATCTTTATTTAAGTTTTTATATTTACAGCTATATAGCCATAGGATTTTTTTCTTTTATGTTATGTTTTAAATATCCATAGAAAAAAATTAGGAAAGTTTCTGCTGTTGAAGTTTGCAATTTCCTTGCTGACAGTTCAAGCCTGTCACACTTATAATGTTCAGTTTAATAACTGTAGAGATGCATCTATCACTTTATATTGCTGGTATGTGAACTAGGATGGAAAATTTGACATCAGGGTTTTTTGAATTTCTTAGCACATCTTCACATTTCTTAGAATGTTCCTTATGGATCTACAGGAACTGCATGGTGGTTTTTGGTTGTTTTTTTTTTTGGGGGGGGGGTGTTTCTGTAAGATGATGGTTTTCTCCCACTTAAATTCCTACTTATTATTTCTTAGTCAGTAGAACTCAATTGATGGGAAGAAAGCTGCACGAACCAGCTCAACAGTTGACACCAGGGGTTGAATTCAGTTCAATTGAGTTCCCATTTGTTGTGGTGTTTTGTTCAGGATAAACTACATAGCAAAGTAAAATCAAGATCAAGAGTCATACAGCCTTTCTAATTGCTGTAATGATTTACAATCCATTTACATTAACCTTTTGTCATTCACTATGCAGTTGAAATGTAGATTGACTGCTTGTGTTAAAGGCATGCAAGGAAAAAAAATATATTCATTTATTCCTATAACTAACCCAAGAACAGTTAGCTATGTATGCCTCAATATAGCCATTGAAATAAGAACATGTAGATTTATAACAAATCTTACCTGTACTCTGCCTCTAATTCATCAACACCAGAAATACTTGGTGAGATTAAGGAGAATGTGCCTGTCCATTGATTTTTTCCCCCACTCTTCCTTTATTTACAGTTAGTTAGATTGGGTCGAGAAGAGGCTATGTTTTTGAAGGTTTTACACTGATGGCTCAAGCAGTTAAAGGCTCTGAGCTGATTGGATGGAGAGCTGATGAACCCAGGTTCAAGACCCAGTGAGGTGAGCTTCCGTTCCTTGGCCCAGCTCCTGCCCAACTAGCACTTCAACAGCATGCAAATGTGAGCAGATAAATAGTTCCCATTTCAGTGGGAAGGTAACAGTGTTCCATGTGGCTTTGGCATGGAGTCCTGCTGGCTACACGATCATGGAAACTGTCTTTGGACAATGCTGAAACAGAAATTAGCACCATGCCCTTGAATCGGACACAGCTGACAAACCTTTATCTTCACCTTTTACATAAAAGTGTAGTAGCAGAGCGATTTGCTCGTGCACGAGTGTGCACATCAGATAAAGACAATTAATCAGAAGAAGTTACTAGTCTACATCATGTTTACCAGCTTACTAAAGTTAAGCTGTCTGCATGAAGAAAATTAAATTGTAGCAAACAATTAATCACCTGTAACCAATTTTGCATATAATCAGAATTTAGTGTACCGTTAAACAAGGTGTTATAGTCTGTTAGTTTTACCATTTATTAAAACTTAGCAAATTTTTAATAAAAAAACCTGGTTTGACTAGAAGAAAAAATTAATAATAATAGCAATAGTAATAAAAGTTAACAGCAAATGTTAATTTACCATACTGCCATGTTCTGAATAAAAAGGCTAAGCTTAGATACTATAATGCGAAATTATTTTTTTAGCTTGTTGAAGACAGCTTACTGCTTATTGATGTCAGTGGATTAAAATAGATACTGACCTGTGTGTTTGTCAGTTCTGAGTTGGTTCATTAGACAGATGAATCATTTATGCCAGTTGTTGTTACGACTCCTAGGTGTATTGTCACTATGAGGAAGAAAACTCAAATTAGAACAAAGGGTCGTACCAAGCATAGCCAGTAGGCTTGAATTAATGATTATATTAATACATCTATATCATTTCTGGGCAGCAATATGCAGATAGTTTGCTGTTGTCTTCCAGATTTTCTTTCACTTCCCAATCTAGCCTGTTGTTGTTGTTGTTGTTGTTAGCTGCGAAGTCGTGTCCGACCCATCGCGACCCTATGGACAACATTCCTCCAGGCCTTCCTGTCCTCTACCATCTTCTGGAGTCCATTTAAGCTCACGCCTACTGCTTCAGTGACTCCATCCAGCCACCTCATTCTCTGTCGTCCCCTTCTTCTATTGCCCTCGATCTTTCCCAGCATTAGGCTCTTCTCCAGTGAGTCCTTCCTTCTCATTAGGTGGCCAAAGTATTTGAGTTTTAGCTTCAGGATCTGGCCTTCTAAAGAGCAGTCAGGATTGATCTCCTCTAGGACTGACCGGTTTGATCGCCTTGCAGTCCAAGGGACTCGCAGGAGTCTTCTCCAGCACCATAGTTCAAAGGCCTCAATTTTTTGGCGCTCAGCCTTTCTTATGGTCCAACTTTCACTGCCATACATTGCAACTGGGAAGACCATAGCCTTGACTATACACACTTTTGTTGACAGGGTGATGTCTCTGCTTTTTAGTGTGCTGTCTAGATTTGCCATGGCTTTCCTCCCCAGGAGCAAGCGTCTTTTAATTTCTTGGCTACAGTCCCCATCTGCAGTGATCTTGGAGCCCAGGAAAATAAAATCTGTCACTACTTCCATTTCTTCCCCATCTATTTGCCAGGAATTGAGAGGGCCAGATGCCATGATCTTGGTTTTCTTAATGTTAAGTTTCAACCCAAGTTTTGCACTCTCCTTCTTCACCCGCAACAAGAGGCTCTTTAGTTCTTCTTCACTTTCTGCCATTAGAGTGGTATCATCTGCGTATCTTAGGTTGTTGATATTTCTTCCGGCAATCTTAATTCCAACTTTTGATTCATCTAGCCCTGCCTTTCTCATGATGTGCTCTGCATATAAGTTAAATAGGCAGGGCGACAGTATACAGCCTTGCCGGACTCCTTTCCCAATTTTGAACCAATCAGTGGTTCCGTGTCCAGTTCTCACTAGCCTACAACACTACTATTCCTTGGCACATACACCTGATCTTGCCTTGTTTTCAAGAAGGTGATTGATTGATTATATACCATCACATTGGTATTGATTTTTAGTGACCACATCAAGAACAGGGCGTCTACTGGGATATGAGAGTAAAAATGGCTGTTTCTCTTGACCAGAGCACCACAGGAGACATTAAAGCCCTCAGAAATGAGAAGGTTGAATTCTCAGGTCAAGGCAGATTTTTCCAGCCTTGTAGCATTTCTTCAAAAATATATTAGTTAGCAGACCATTTCTTTGCAGTGTTTTTAGGATATCATATCTGAAATAAGTTTTCTTCTTCTTCTTCTTCTTTACCAAATAATGAGTTTCTTAGATTTTAGTCATCAGTTGGAGAAGTGTTAGGACATGAGGGAAAGATAGTAAGTACTGTTGTCATGGATACTCCAGCATGGATACTCAAGTAGTATATTCTACTAGTATAGTGGAAGACAGTGGTAACCTAGGTAATACATGGCTCTCTTCTACGTATTAACAAAGAGAACTAAGAATCTTTGATACAGTGTGATATATAGTACAATGACTAAACAATAAAACTTCTATTCTATTCTATTCTATTCTATTCTATTCTATTCTATTCTATTCTATTCTATTCTATTCTATTCTATTCTATTCTATTCTATTCTATTCTATTCTATTCTATTCTTTACTGGGACTTAAGGTATGAGAAATTTAAACTATTGCTCCAGCCCAGTGAAGAGAGGACTTCATCATTTAACTATTGGGCTTATAAATAAAAGTTCTCTTAAAATGAACTATTGAAGTTTATAAATGCCAGCTGCATATGATACAATTTTTACAAGCACCCCAAGTCTTTTTAATGTCAGGCATAGCTGTAAATCTTAGCTCTTGAAACAGTCAACCCCTTCTTTAGGAACTGGTTTACATGGCAGAGGTTCACAGACACAACTGAGCAAGATTAGTCTCTTTACTGTAGGCAAGAAAGAAAATTTCCCCACTTCAGTACTCCCAAATAAATACTTACATTTAGGTTTTTATTGTAGGCTTAAACTTTAAGCATTTTCTTCCTGCCTTTCTGTGTTAATGGAAAGTTATTTGTTCTTTTCATGGACTTGGAAACATATTATATATGTTGACATAGTAGCTCACTTTAGGCTGAGAACTTGGGTATTTGCTAATTTATTTATTTATTTATTTTATGGGATTTGTATACCACCCTATTCCCATAGGACTCAGATTTAGATTGAGGATGTTGTGATTTTGGCCCTTGGAAGTTTTGAAACTACAGGGAACGGCAGAGCAGAAGAATCTATATCTCCATGTCTATGGCCAAAATTAACACCAACATATTTAAATGAGGAGAAAAAACCACACACCCTGTTATACAGAACTGGCATATTTAATTGCAGCAAGCAGCTGAGTTGTGTGACTCATTACAGGTCCAGGCCAATACTGTGTGATTAAGACAGAGGATTTTCATCTCTGCTTATTCTAGACTTTTTATTTTTATTTATTTTTTTGTCTCATTTTTTTTCTTAATTTCTTCCCAGATTTTAATGAGGAGCTGACTAGGCATCTGACCTTGGTAGCCTGTTGAGAGATTTGCAAACCACCTTCAGAAGAGAAACATTGCTTTCCGACTGTGTATGCAGGTACCTAGAAATGTATACCTTGTTAGCTATGTTTCAATGCTTGATATTAATAGAAGAGTATATTTGTACTATGGATTCTTTACTGATATCTGGGGAGCTTCTTGGTGCTCATCAATTGGTCACCCACCAACACTGATGGTGCAGACTACTGAATATAAACAGGGAGCAAACTTCACAGTCTCTAGCACTGATGATTTTGCCTAGCTGGATAATGTAATATCTGCAAAGAAACAACCAGAGATTAATTCTACAACTTTTCCCCCCCTCAAATGTAGCTTTTCAGCAGTCTAACTTTCACACTACAGTTAAAATTGTTAAGGAAAGATGACAGCGATGCTGTTTATTTAAAAGGTGACAGTTATAATAGCCAAGAATTTATTTTCTCAGTCTCTTGCCCTTGGAAATACAAAGAGCATTAATAAAACAAACCAGAAGTATATGTGTTTAAAACAGTGAAACCATATCGAAGATTAGAGAGTTGCATGGTTTGGGGTTTTGTAACCAAGGCTACTCTAAATCCATTTCTAGAGCTTTATAAGTTTCTCATAAATGTTCATTTCAGCCTAAACTCTTAGTACATAACATCAGTGGTGGGATTCAGGCAGTTCCCACCATTTCGACAGAACCGGTAGCTAATTTTTTGTTGCCCAGGCCCAGAATGGACTTCTGGAAGTGGCATCCACACAGAAAACTGGTTGTTCACATGTTTGAATCCCACCACTGCATAACATCTTGGCAATCTCAGGATTGTGGGTTCAAGCACCTGGAAAACACCATGTTGGATTCATCCAAGGAAGTCTTCAGATAGCACAGGAATTAAACATTTCAGATTTTGTCTATCAGAAACATGAGTTTCATGATTTATGCCTGGGTTGGAAGTCAAAATACAATCCACCAACATTTATATTCACTGGAAGTACTATCTCAACCATTAATGCTAATGCGAATCTAGTACCTTACCCTGTTTCTCCAATTTATATCCCTTTTATATTCAGCAAGTGCCTTCATGTAAACTTGCTCTGTATAAAAAGCTTCAAATTTCCTCATGTCAAGAGTTTTCATCTCAATGATTAAACCTGCAGTAGAATACTTCCAGAATGTCATAGCAGTTCAAGATGGCAAGTGAAGCCAAAGGGAAGGAAAAATAGATACACAGAAGCCTTCAAGATTAAATATAGCCTATCCAGTCTTTGTGACAATTGCTGCAGAACTCACAAATATTAAAGCGATGAAGATCTATTAATAAGGAATGTATTGCAGTCATTCATTCTAGGCCATAAGTAGAGTAGTTCAAGCAAAAAGAAATCCAAACAATTTAAATTGAAAATCAAAACATTATTGCAGAGCACAAGGCTGGAAAGCGTTAGAGGGGGAGTGAATTACCATAGAAACAATAAGCAAGATTGCATTAAATTGTTCATGCCATATGAGTGTTCTTTAATTTCTTGGGCTAACGAACAATCCCATCTAATTACAGCACAATTTTTCTTGATGAGGATTTCCCAGGCCCTGTTTGCTGTATCCTGTCAACTGATTAACAGTGAATTGCAATGGGTGATGAAAATGCAGGCAATGGGAGGCAAAATTTAAGATATGAACTAATCAGTAAGACGGTCACTGCTTGGGACTGTCAATGTTGGATGTTTGCATTTGGTTTAAAATATCTCTTTCTTGACGTAGCTGAAGGGCTTAAACATTATAGACATCGGATTTCTTAGATCTTGAAATCAGGACTTGATTTGCAACTGCAGAAATTTGTCCCATATAAAGTCTTTGTAATATTAAGCCAATTACACAGAATAACAGTATGCTAAGGCGTCAAGGACCTATCACTGGACCTCAGTGACTTATCATTATCAATCAATATTATTTAATACAATAACCATACCATTGGGGTTTTTTTGTTTGTTTGTTTGAACTGGATCAATGGATGATTGGCACTGAGATGCAAACTATCAAATGAGATTTCTATTTACTCATCTTTCAAAGATGGGTGATTATATGTACCCAATGGTGCTTTTTCAAAAGGCAACTGGACTTTATTTATTTTTTTCCGTTGAAGACGTTTCGCTCTTCATGCAAGAAATGAGGTGAGGGGGAAATGGAAGGATTTATATTAACATCACAGGGATGTAATATTAACAGGGAACCATGACTTCTTTTTCTACATGAAGAAATAATGCACAAACTAATAATTCAGGAAATCCAACCTTGTTAAATTACATTCAGCTGTTATTGTAGATAAATGACTCAGTCATGCAATATTACTTTCTGATGAGATGCAATGGAAACTTTCATCTACCTCTAATGATCCTCCAAATAGAAGACAGTTGCTTAACATGTGAGAAAAGAGTCTGCAGCATTCCTGAAACTTGGTAGACAGGCAAACCCCTTGTATTTTTTACAAGTTGTATGTGGTAATGGATATCAGCACTACCCAGATACCTATTGCTGTAAAATGAGGGACATGGACTGAGAACATATTGAATAGTAATTGTCTTTATTCCAATGTTATTTGCAGCCACAAATAGGACAGGAAATGTCTGTGGCTGATAGCTTGGCACCCAATAAATCTATCAAAGAAAGCCACTGGGTTAGAAACGTGTTATGGCAGCTGGTAAATTAACAAAGGCTACTGGCCAGCAAGCTACATACTTTGAAAACATTCTTCCAAAGTTACCGTTATAACCATTAGAGAATTTGAGATTATGGTAAAATGAAAATCTGAACATTGCTGGGATAAAACTGGCATTATCCCATTGAAAATAATTCTAAATGATGAAAGTTAACAAGCTGTTGTTGTTGTTTTTCCCCTAAGGCTATATATTGTATATTTTCCATAGGAAAATAATAGCCAATTTAAAGGGGGAAAATCTAATAAATCTTTATTAATCTAAGCAAGCTTTATTCTAATTTAGAATAGTTGTGCCATTAATTGCTCCTGAAGTCTAATGATTCAATTATAATAATTCAGATTTAAATAAGAAAGAATCCCAGTTACATTCCAATAAGGTCTCTCCTTTCTCCACCAACATACATATACATATATACATATATACATATTCATTCTTGACATTCTTCCCATTAGTATTCATGTACTGATCACATGAAAATAACAGTATCAAACCCCAAAGTGTAGGAGAAGGAGTGGCAGAACCTGGGTGTGGTGTTACAAGAGAGACAGATCAACCAAGAATCCCTATGTAGCCAGAAGAGAACTGAATTTAGTCTCCTTTGAATTTCATTGACTCTTATCTTACATCCAGCAGGTGCTAACCTTTAGTTGAGAAGAGTTTTGTGCATAGATAAAAAAAAAATCAGAGAAAAGGGAAATTATAATTTGGAGGAGAAAGAGAATAACCACAATCAGAATCTTTTTGGATCAATCATCAGCAACATTGCAAAAATAAATAAATAAATAGAATGGCAGAGAGTCACGTTTGCATCATCTGTTGTTCGCTGCTCCTACACAAAATTTGTCTACCGTGCAAATAACTGAACATTTTGCATCCCAAAGAAGAAATACCAAACTCATACATTCTGCCTGGATATTGGTGCAGAAGAGGCCTATAGAACTGCCACAAAGATACCTGTAGAAATCAAGCTGCATTGTTTCAATCCATCCTATTCATCTGGGCAAGTACAGTCAACTAAGAGTGGGCATGTAATAATCCAAGTAGAAGCTTGAGGTCTGAATTATAATCTCTACACTTCTCAAATGATAGGGGTTGGTATGAAGCAACCAAGCCCTACTCGCTTTAAATTCCAAATAGACTCTCACATCTTATATAGAGTGCAATAGCCTGTTTACCACTGGAATGTACTGCAAAAGAACCAACCTGCCACTTAGATTCCCGCGAAGCCTGGGAAGCTAAAACCTTATCCCTCTGCTATAGCCTGTTCCTAGCTATTAGTCACTTCTTAACTTCCACAGAGACTTATCTTTTGGACTGACAAACCTCCTCCTTCCTGCAGCAACTCATCCTGTAACCTCTAGCATCAACTGCAGGCTGGTTTCCTACAATCACAGAATACCAAATGAGTGTCAGTTCTTCTTTTGCTGCTTCAGAAAGATGCAATGTGGCAAAATTTTTGGCTTGGTGTTTTGTTTTGTTTTTAAGATTTAATGAAAGCATTGCCTTCCCTTCCAATCTTGCTTCGACTGATAGTTAGCCATCTGAGACTCAATTTGAGCCAAGTCCAGCACTTGTCTCCTGCAGACCAGCTTAGCCTTCAGAATTTTGGAGCAATCAGGAAAGAAATACCTCTGAGAACCTATAAAGTGCAAAGCTAGCCAGGAGAGGAAGGAAGCCATCATATCTGGCTTCTGGCCAAACCTCTCAGCAAAACGTGATAAATGCTGCTCCCCGGTGACTTTTCTGTTCAGTTCTATTTGTGAAATATGAAGGTTCCTTGCTTCAGATGGGATGGACTTACCTTTACATGGAGAAACATGTATCTGTATATCTATTTTGGAAAGTTGCTGGAGGTATCCATGGAAGCTCATTTAGATATGATGCACACCAATCAATTTAGAATAGAATAGAGCTGGAAGGGACCTTGGAGGTCTTCTAGTCCAGCCCCCTGCTCAAGCAGGAGAACCTATATCATTTCAGACAAGTGACTGTCCAGTCTCTTCTTAAAAACCTCCAGTGATGGAGCGCCCGCCATTTCTGAAGGCAAGCTGTTCCACTGGTTAATTGTCCTCACTCTTAGGAAGTTTCTCCTTAATTCCAGGTTGCTTCTCTCTTTGGTCAGTTTCCAACCATTGTTTCTTGTCCTGCTCTCTGGTGCTTTGGAGAATAATTTGACCCCCTCTTCTTTGTGGCAGCCCCTCAAATACTGGAATACTGCTCTCGTGTCACCCCTATTTTGAAGCACAGTTTTGAAAATCTATCCCATTATATCTACTGTTGTCCCACCTTCATACATACTGGCATTACATACTTAGGCTACTCATTCCCCAAAACAGTTTTATACTTAACAGTGAATTATTGTCTCACATTGTGTCATTTGGTTGGATTTTTTTTTCCTTCTTACAAAGTTTGCCCCTCATTTGCTTACTCGGTAATTTATGAAACCTAAAATACAGTCATTTTTCTTTGCATGAGATTTATTCTAGTCTTCAAAGAACTCTGGTTGCCTTGACAGTTTGCAGTTGTAATTAAGGAATGTTGGGATATACAGACTCATTCTATTTTTCATATGATATTGTCAAGAGATGATGTCAGACTTGTCTTGGCCGATGAAAATAATAATATATATAAACTTGAGCTGTAGAGATGACAAAGGAGATGGGTAATATCATTAAATTCCTATCATGTATATCAAAAGGATTAAAAATGATGCATCGGATGTATTCAGTACTTTACTATCAACCTGCAGAGAGATCCCTATGTTATTTCAGTGTCCACTCTAGATAAACAGGTACAGTTAAATTAAACAGTAGAATTTGATGAGCTGCAATTTTTATACTATTATTTTTTACTGTGAAAATATTCCTGAACCCACTTAATTTCAAACTTCAGCTAGCATGTTGCAGCAATTCTCAGATCAATTTAGTTTTATCCCCATGATATTAAACATCACAGTTGATAAAATGTTGATTTGCTACTCCTGTGTGCTTTGGGTGATAACTTAAACACCAGTGGTCCATTTTATTGAAATTGGCTCTTCTCATTTCAACAATAAAAAATGTCATGGGTAAGATCAATCAAAACAGAAAGCTTATTTGTTCATGTCTTTAGCAACTTGTGTACATATATTTGAAATCCTCTTTTACAGAGCCTTTCAGAATCCTACATATATCTTAGTATGAGTCCCAGATCAAAATAGGCAACCACAGACAACTTGCAAGATCAAAACTTAATGCAGTCCAAGGTCCACATTTTAGGACATTTGATCTTCCAAGGATGAAGATCATCCAATCTTCAATTGGATGAACTTCCAATTGAATGAACCAGTTGACTTTTTAAATGAATCAGTTCAGGGGAAAAAATGTCTATGGAAGGATTGCCAGGATCTTCAGATGTTCAAAGTCAGAGAATTAAATTTAGCAACTTTCAAGATTAGAAAGATTAGGAAGTTTCGAAGAGGATGGTTTCCAAAGATGACATTCAGATATTGTCCTCTAGTGAAACCTATAAGGAACTTGGTGGGAAGCCAATGGTTTTAAAATAATCATGAACCTAATCCAATAATTCAATAACCAATAGAATGCATCCCAAAATTTTAGTTTGGTTTAGGCTTTCACTGAAGTTCAAACAATGTTGCTTGTTTGGTGGCCATGCAGGTACAAAAACAGCCAGGGCAATGATTTAAGCCTGGGAAACGGTCAGTCAACAGGAGTGCTGATTTACCACTGGCTTATCAGGTACTTAGGAGCCGAGGACTTGGTGGCATAAGGAAACAACAGCCAATCACCAACCATCGACACAGCAATCAACCAATAGGAAGGCACCACATAAATATGACACATAGAATAGCCTAAAGCACACACTTTGCTAGAGAGAAGTTCCTAAGGATGGGCTCTAGCACAAGTCCAAAAACTTGGAAGTCTTAGTGTTGGACCCTGATTGGAATCTGCAACATTATTCTGGTACATGTATATTTGTCTTCATTCATGAATTTCAAACAAGAATAACAGAATAACAAAGTTGGAAGGACCTTGGAGGTCTTCTAGTCCAATCCCTGGCTCAGGCGGGAAATTCTATGCCATTTCAGACAAATGGTTGTCCAATCTCTTTTTAAAAACTTGCAGTGTTGGAGCATTCAAGCTTGAAGCTACTTCTACAGTCAAAATGTCTGAGGAATTTTGAAGGGCTATTCAATACATGAGGGACGCGGTGGCTCAGTGGGTTAGGACGCTGAGCTTGTCGATCAGAAGGTTGGCAGTTTGGCAGGTCGAATCCTGAGTGCCGCGTAACAGAGTGAGCGCCTGTTACTCGTCCCAGCTTCTGCCAACCTAGCAGTTCGAAAGCACGTAAAAATGCAAGTAGAAAAATAGGGACCACTACGGTGGGAAGGTAACAGCGTTCCGTGCGCCTTTGGCATCTAGTCATGCCGGCCACATGACCACGGAGATGTCCTTGGACAAGCGCTGGCTCTTCGGCTTTGAAACGGAGATGAGCACCGGCCCCTAGAGTCGGAAACGACTAGCACACATGTGCGGGGGAACCTTTACCTTTTACCTTTATTCAATACATATCAATATTGCCCCATTTCCATCTGTCCTGTGTGCCATCGTTCACTCCCTAGAGACTAAAATGGACAATGTGAAATTTGAGCGGGCCCCGAACAAGGAGTATATATCGGAGGTGGTGACCCTTTGAGAGCTGTATGCAACAAAATTTCATTTTGATGTATGCTGATTGGTGTACATTCAAAATGACAATAAAGTTATCATCATATATTAAATATTTACATCCACAGTCCTAATTATATTGTATCTATGTTTCCATAGACTATGTTTCCTAAACCTGGCATTTTGTAGATCGTTCTCCACAAGGGTGACTGGAATTTGGGGAATTATCATTCTGACACGTCTGATGTTTACTAATTTGCAGAAAGTAGTATGTGACCTCGTTTGTTTTCCTTTCATATATGAAAAGGCTCATAAATTGTAGACAGGCGGATCAACTGTAGGATCATATCGATGTGGGATTCCTTTGCTAATAGATCTTACCTATGCTAATAAATCCTGCAAAAAATATCTATTTAGTTGCAAAAGGGGGAAAAATCAATATTTTATGGAACATATTTTATTTACAAGCTCATGTGCTTACAAAACCATTAGAAGTTTCTTGTTGCTGTTTTTAAAAGTTCTACAACACTGAAAAAAATACATGTTAATAGAATATACATATTAGTAAACTGTGCCAACTGTCTGATTGCTAACAAACAATATTTAGCATTTCTACACTTTCAGTAATTCATCCCGTTGTTCCCCTGTAGTTAAAATAGTGTAGGATAAAATGTAGTCTTTTATTTAGAAGAAGGTGCTTTGACTTGGAGGACCTGTGTGTTTTTGTGATTATACTCAAGGATTGCCATCTTCAGGTCAAAAATAAGGGATGTCAAGGTCATTCATTATTACCAACAGCTAAACTAAATGTCATTAAAAGATTTAACATCATTGCACATGAATTCAATAAAGACAGATTTATTATCTCTAGACATATGTCAATTAGCTATTTATTGCAAGAATGTCTCTGTCACTTCTACTGCTTAGTTAACAATCATGAGCGATACCCACTGTCTTTATCTCTCCTTTTTCCATTTCTTCCTTCTCTGCTTTTTTCCCTTTCCTACAACATAAGTGCACATCATGCGATGTTCCTTTCTCAGGATTATATTCCATACCTTTTATGAAGTGACCCATAAATGCTTTTGAACTAATTAACTTGAAGATGCCAAAAGATTTATTATTTAGTCTTGGGTGCAACCTTCCAGCCTGTATATTCCGACACATTTCTGACAATAATATTACATCCAATGATGTGTCGGGCCAGTGAATTGGGCTAAGTAATAGCAGGAATATAATGATGAATTTGGAAAAGGAGAACTGTTGTTTGTAAGTGGTTAAAAATAAGTAAAGTGAGTTTAGATTCCGCTTAGTGCTCCAGCATGTTGCTGAAACTGTTGAAAGCTACCTTAAGTCCTTGGAGAGGCTATGAGCATCTTTCCATATGCCTGCAGATAATTTTTGTTTGTTTCTACATTTTTTCCACTGCTTTAAATCTTTTACAGGATATTTACTTCTGTTAATGGCATTGCAACACAACTGGAACTTTCACTGTATTCTCAATGGTATCTTCTTATACTTGACTTACTGTATAAAAGGACTGATGCTTTTTTTTTAAGAAAAAAAATCTGGCAACAACTTTTCTTTCTAGTCATGTGGTTGAAAAGAATTGTTTCCTTCTTACAGGTGGCCAATGAATGATTCTGTTGATTTCAAAACTGAAATAATACTTCTCTATCACTAGAGTGTGATTTGTTTATAAAGAGCGAAATTCTTTACTAATTCTGAGCATCGCCTTTGGGAACTACCTTTTGTTTCAATTTGATTGAAATGAAGGGAAACCAGATAATTAAGGTCTATGGTCCAACTTGGTTGTTTACATATTTATTTGCATGATTTATTTCCTATAGTTCAATCTAATTACTCTGTTGTTGATTTATAATACTAACAATCATATCTGCTAGGGAATGTGGGTGGAGGTGTCTACATTTACAATATAGATGTCTTTAGATTCTTGTTGGGATTTATTTATTTATTTATTTATTTATTTGATTTGTATACCGCCCTTCTCCCGAAGGACTCAGGGCGGTGAACAGGGACATAAATATCAAAATACCCAAAATACAGAAATTAAAACAAATTAAACCCTAGTGCCCAAATGCAGAAAATAAATTACAGTAAAACAATAATTAAAATAAAACCCATCAGACCAGGCCTTTGCCTTCTTCATAGTAGGAAATCCATCTTTTTTATTGGTGTTTGATAGTTTCTAAGCATTTGTATATTGCTTTTGCCAATTCCTTTTGATTTCAACAACACGAGTTCCTTAGCTCCTCTATTTAGCCTGTAAAAGGTAGGATCTATTTTGATGGCTTTCCATAGTGTTTATCAGAGAAAATATGCTGGGCAAATTCCATGCATCAAGTCCCTTCAAGAATGCTTCAAGGAAGATTTAAAGGGATGGATGAATTTTGGGAACTTGAACATTTCATACAATTATTGTAAGCATCTTGAAATGGGTTTGGAAAGCACCTGGTAGCCAATTAAAGTTGTTTTGATGTGTTCTTTGTTTGGTGGAGCCTTAGAAAGATATCACTTACCATCTGTAGCTAGATAAGGCCATCTTCAATTTCTTCAGAAGCTGCCCCAACCTTACGGCTACAAGACATCAAAACCATGTCTTCCTTCTTCAAATAAAGAAGCATAAACTGAAACGGATCAAAGGCTCCAGTCAGAACCAGCACTGACTTTGGGATTCCTCAAAGATGGCTATTTGAAAGCCTCCAGTGCTTATAGGCAGGGTCTGAATTTTGCTCCCCAATCATCTTCCAAGTCTTCTTCATCCATGTTGTTGAATTTAAGGCTGTGTAATTGCTGCAAACTGGTGGTGCCATTTCACACTCTTCCCACACAGAAACTGTACTAGAAGTCTAAGAATGATGTGATTTGTGGTGGAAAAATATCATCAGTTCACTTCACTCCACATACACACAGAAAAAGAGAAGAAAGCAGAACACTCACATGAGCATCACCGATTATTCTCTTTTCATCTTTGCTTAAAAATGGCAGCCCTGAACTAAAAAAAAAAAATACCCATCTCTGTAGCAGTCTGAGTCTTCTTTTCTCACATTTGTAGAACTTCATCCCAAGCCATCCAGAAGTTCAGACCCACAAAACAGAGCAGCCTATGTTCAACAACCAGCCTACATTTACCTCCATGTAACGTATGATATATTTTTTTGCACAAGAGGAAAAAAATGCCAATAGTTCATTGCACAGAGAGGAGGACATTAAAGGGTTTTCTTTTTTCTTTTAAGAAATGGTCCAAATTATCCAGATTTACTTTTTTTTTTAGCAACCTATGCTTTGCACACAGCAGGGAGTGCATTTGATTAACTGCTGACAAGAAAGACGGCAGCAAATAACGAGACTTCAAAGGGGCAACTTTGACAGCACTAGTTAGATCGTGATTAATGAGTAAAGCAAAAGGAGACAGAACAATTTCAAGAATATGCAAGGAGGGATGTCAAACCCCTGATATAGAGTTTGTGTAAGATATTAATTAGTTAAAAATAGCATTTAAAATAATTAACAGTGTTAGTAGCATTGTAGAATGGAGATTGGTTTAGTTGCTATGCCAGGTAATCCACAGAGTAAATCCATCAGAATGTACATGTATCATTAAGGGGAACAATATACTGCATTGTATCAAAGTGGTCTGATTAATTTCAGAATGTCCCCTACCTATACCATTTATTTATGTTTGGGTTTCAAGTGTCACCCTTCATGGATGCCGTATTAAGATGACTAAATTCAACATGGACTGAATGTTCATGTTTTCCCTTATGCAATGCAAATAAATTATATATATATATATGTAAGGTTCTTGAACAGGGAAATATTGGAGAAGCTTGCAATATTCTTCAAATACCACTGACTGATAGCTACATGTTTTATGCCTGGCCCAAAACAGTTCATATCCTTTTTAGTGGAACTTGCTTCCCAGGAAATAGATATACAAAGCTCTGAATCAGTAAAATAATGTCTCGCACACAAAAATGCATTACACCGTGCTTTGTCTTGTATTTTGGTGACCTGTCTTTGGGAAAGAAATTTGGATTTTGGGGTGTGATCTGCAAAAGGTTCAGTTCAACTCACTTTCCTGATTGTCATTGTATCATAAGATACACAAAAATACATAATTATATTCCTCATTCTATTCTTTTTGAGCTAAAACACATAGTGCATCATCATCATCATCATCATCATAAGGAGGAGGAGGAGGAGGAGTCCTTGTGGATTTTACTCCAGTAGTTGTTACTGACAATAAGGGTGGTAGTAATCATTATTTCAAAGCCATTGACTCAGCACTGTGGCCAGCTTAATGTTCCGGAGTGTTGTTACCTACCCTCCAAACTGGTATCTACTAATCTACTTGCATTTGCATATATCTGAGCAGAGGTGAGAACAGGAGCTCACCCATTGCATGGAGCTTGGGACTCAAATGTGGCCAGCTGGCTTTCCAGCCAACAAATCCAGCATCTTAACTGCTGAGCCACCATCCCACAAATAAGAAGAAAAGTTGTAAGAAATAGTAAACTCAAAAAAAAAGATACAAAAAGGATATAGGACTAAATCTATATTATGGGAAGTTTATTCACTGTGTTTCTCTGTCTCAAAATAGTATGAAAAGGTTTAGGAATTACTAACCAGAGGTAGTAAGAATTCACATCTTGGAAATGCAAACTGGTTGTCAATAGATTAAGTAAATCACAATTTGTTGAACAACAGCAATTCACTTAGACAACTTTCCAATCATCAGGACTGAAAACAGGTGTGACTACTTTAGTCTGGAATAAAAAAATGAAATATTAAAGATGAGTATTCTAAATGTAGATTTTGTTTATCAGAAACTCTCTCCAAATTTATTTTAAAAACTGCTTTTTTGTTGTTTGGTTTTTTTTTGCTCCTTGTCACCACAATGCTTATCACAGGGTGATTTTATCCTAACAACAAGAAAAGTGTGCTTTCCTCATCAACGTATTTTTATTGTGAGATAAATTTTGGGATATTTGGTGATTTGCAGTAGTATGAATATCTGAAAGTGTTTAATTTTATAGTTTTTATATGGCTTTTATTCACTGTTTTAACTTCTGTTTGGAAGCCATGTAGAGTTAGCTAGAAGATGGATGGCTACATAACCGTATTAAACAAATTAAATTAAAATAAAATAATAAGATAAAATAAAATAGCTATGTACTGAATCTGGACATAGGTCTATTTAGCTCAGTAATAGTTGTGGAGACTGACAATGGTTTTCCAAAACCTCACCTGAAAACCTTTGACATAGAACCTGCATGATTCTGAACATATTATATTATTGAGTTGTAACCCTTGACTGCAGTTGGGTTTTCATATTACTTAAATTAATGAATTTAAAAGGTATGTTGCAATCCTCAGGAAGCATGCAAATAGATTATGCTTCCCATGTGACCGAATGCCTGTCAGGATGATACTAGAGAGACTCTTAAAATAAATTAAGTTCTCTTCCTAAATATCTCTAATAAAGTATAGCTTACCTTTGGATAGTTCTTCCATTTACTTGTAGCCTGTTCGTTTGACTTTAGTAACGTTAAGCAAAAAGATACTAAGATAATTGAGTTGCAGAGTCAATGCTAAACCAATCCATAAGCTGTAGATACTTTTCCCTCTAGCTTCTCCTTTCCAGGAAGAAAAAAAATCAGGTTAATTTAACTTCCTTAATTTAAGTTAGAGACTGATAATCTGATTGCTTGTCTTTTACAATGGAGAGAGAAGAGAGATGTAAAGATTTTTTAGCCACAGCCTAAGTATCCCAGAACTCACTAAATAGGGAAGTTGTTTAACAGATTTCTTGTTTTTAATCTAATAATGTTAACATTATGCCAAGATTCACACCACCCATTTTTAAACAGTATGCAAAAGACTTACGTTGGCTTAGAATTAGAAGACTGGCATCTAGTTCCTAGAGTGGCCAATCAAATGACCCCAGAAAACCCACAAACTGGGCTTAAAGTCATTAAGTAATTTGCTTTTTGCTTTCCTGCATCTGGAGTTCAGTGACAATGTGCCTATAAAGTTCCACATTGGTACAATAAAGTGCCATCGGAGCAACAGTCAATGGTAAATACAAATTAGATCACCTATTATGTTAAACATAATGTAGGATAGTTGGTGTTAGCATCTCTGTGGATCCAGTTAGCTGTGAATTTAAGTAAACTATGGCTCAATGTTATGTGTGAATCAGGGCATATAATGATACAGGATGCCTGTGTGGATGTGGGCTTCCACAAAAGTTTTGTTTGGCTCTCCTTAGGCCAGAGTGCTACATTTGAAGAAACACGGTGTCAGACTCACCATCTTTGGTTTGGCACCTTGCTGGCATCCTGCTATCAAAGGACTAGGGAGAGAAGGGAGATAAATGGGGAATAAACCTGTATGCATCTATTGTGGGAATTTGGGAGGGGGTATGATAACTGAGGAAGAGCAGATCTACATGGAACCAGTTAGTGCCAGGAATCTTCAAAATCATTTACCCTGAGTGTGAAAATTTACCAGCCCAAACATCTCAGTGTTCCCAAAACAACCCGGTGGCATCACATTGGCTAGATTCAAACTGGTCATGGAGGGAGGGAGGTATGAGGAATGAAGGAAATAGTTTTGTGTTGCTGTGCAGGAAACTTAGATTCTGCCTGACTTTACTGCAACCAGCACCTTTTAGTAAAAGAACCTTTCACTTCAATCAAATGGAGTTGAGGGTTTTTCTTTCCTAATGGATCAAACTGGAGTAGGTCTGACACATGGCTTGGAATCAACCAGTATTATTGTGTATAATTTGAATTGTTAGTCTTTAATAACCAAGATCTGAAAGAGTGTTTAGTTTTCACTTTACTCAGTCTTTGGATTTTCATTGTACTTCTAACAATAGAAAATGGCTTGGTGAAATATTTTGCTGCTTATATGATCACCGTACTGCAGTGGCGTAGCGTGGGTTGTCAGCACCCGGGGCAAGCACCCGGCCGCTGCACTTTCCCTCCCCCAGATAGTCCCTTGCTCTCTCTCCCCACCGCACCACACGCCTGGCACCCCCCTCCACAGTGGGCGGCGACCCGGCGGCTCGGATCGGATTCGCACAGCCAGCACTGCAGTGTGAGAGAGTGAGTGAGCCAGGCAGGGGCAGAGAGCTGCGAGTGCGAGCGCGCCCCCCCAGATGTTGCACCCGGTGTGGACGGCCCCCCTGCACCCCCCACGCTACGCCACTGCCGTACTGATATATTAAAACAAAATTGAACTAAGCGCTAACCGTAGAGGAGATCTCTTGCTGAAATTGTGCTACTTCAAAAAAAAAGCATCAGAATACCTCTAATCCAAAAACATTCTCTTTAGTAACAAACTTGTTTAATTATTAAAAATAATGAATAGTTTATAGATGTCCCTCAGTCCATCTGCTGCCTTCCTCGTTTCCAGCAGAATGACTGAACAAGAGTGGCAGTAGCAGATGATCAATATTCACCCCAACCATTAATTCACAAAGGAGACTGAAGCTCTTTTCAGATGTAACTGAAATCTTTCCATCACATGCCAAGAGCATGAGAAAAAAAAGGGAGGGGGAAGTTGAGAAGAAATTGCAACTCAGAAACAGAAAACATTTGGCGGATTGGCTATGATTTAATTCAAGTTTAGTCTTCCCCAACAATGATCAACTTGACCCAAATGAAAATCTGAATTTGCTAATGTTCTGCCAAAAATAATTGACTCATGTTTGAGATGAATTTGGGACACAATATTGAGAACATAAAATATTTTAGAAGGAAATAAAAACAGAAAGAAAAGAGAAAAGAAAAGAGAAAAGAAAAGAAAAGAAAAGAAGGAAGGAAAGAAAGAAAGAAAGAAAGAAAGAAAGAAAGAAAGAAAGAAAGAAAGAAAGAAAGAAAGAAAGAAAGAGGAAGGGAAGGAGAGGAAGGAAAATAAATAAATAAATAAATAAATAAATAAATAAATAAATAAATAAATAAATAAATAAATAAATCCCGGTTTTCCACATCAGAAATGTTTAAATAATTATTGGAAAACAAGATGAAATACAGATGGTGATTATTCTCGCTGAACTGAGTAGTAGCGCTAACTGGAATGAGATGAACTTCATTTATTTTTCTCTAAAAAGATAAAAAGGTTGAGATGAGTGCAGTGTGCACTCATTCTCAAAGGAATCATGAAGGCAGCCACCTCGTCTGCTTGCCATGCTCGTAAATCACTGGAGCATATTTGGGAAGCTGTTAAGAAAGGAGCTGAAAATACAACTTTCTGTCTTTTCCTAAAATCTTTTTGCCAAGCACTTTCAAAGCCCGCTCATGCTTTATTTACAGCTTGAGGAGTGTGAATCCCACCTTTTATTTTTATTTGATTTTTTTTTCCACTTTGCTTCCCTGTGTTCTGGGATGGCGAAAGATTTTTCACAGAAAAGCTGCAGCAGACCTCAGATTGCCGTGCTTTTTAGAACACATTCTATGCATGCAAAATTAGAAGTTTTCTGGTTTTCCCCCACCTTAAAAAAAAAAGGTAGTGTACTGATATGTTCCTGATTAACGAAAGCTTGGATTAAACTTCAGCATCACTGCACATCAGGGAACATATGTATCTGTCTTTCTGAGACAGTTCCATAGCTGTTGCATTTATACATCTGTGAATATTAATGTTTTAGCTTTGCTTTGTTACTCAAACTTCTTCTTCTTCTTCTTCTTCTTCTTCTTCTTCTTCTTCTTCTTCTTCTTCTTCTTCTTCTTCTCCTCCTCCTCCTCCTCCTCCTCCTCCTCCTCCTCCTCCTCCTCCTCCTCCTCCTCCTCCTCCTCCTCCTTCCTGCACACAAAACCTAACTTGTGGAATTACCTTGACATTCCTATATATATAAGCAATAGACTAAAATTCTAAGCACAAAAAATTAATAATTAAAATGTCAAGAGTTGTTTTTTTTAAGAAGAAGAAACTCAATAATAACACATGACATAGCCATTTTTTATGGGGGGAAATTAAATAAAACATAATCTCACTGAAAGTGGTCTGAGATAAAATTTGGCTGGGTCATGAGTGCATTTATATTTATCAATATGTATATGTGTTTCGTCTTCTCCCCTTTACTCTTCTTATCTGGTTTCAGATTATACAGAACCTTTTATTGAGAAGAATGTGACAACGCACAGTTACAATTACAGTTAAACGTTCTGCTTGATGAATAACATTTTGGCTCAACTTAGAATTGGCTTCCTACTTATAGTATTTCCTAGAGGCCTCTTATGACAATATTTCTAAGAATATTTCATGCTTTATGATTGTATTATAGAAAATGCAATGCGAAAAACTTCCTTGCTCAGAAAACAATTTATTTAATAAAGGCTGGATGGTCACTTACCAGGAACTTTATTGTAGAACATTCCTGCTTTAGACAGGAAGCCGGACTAGATAGATGGAAACTGAACAAGGAGAGAAGCTACCTAGAACTAAAGAGAAATTTCCTAACGGTGAGAACAATTAAACAGTGGAATGGCTTGCCTTCAGAAGTTGTGGGTGTTCCACCACTGGAGGCTTTTAAGAAGAGATTGGACAGCCTTTTGTCTGATATAGGGTCTCTTGCTGAAGTAGTGGGTTGGACTAAAGGACCTCCAAGGTCCCTTACAATTCTGTTATTCTACTGTATGATACTTCTATGTTACTTCTATGTTCTTTTCTTTTCCTTTTCTTTCCTTTTCTTCCCTCTCCTTCCTTCCTTCCTTCCTTCCTTCCTTCCTTCCTTCCTTCCTTCCTTCCTTCCTTCCTTCCTTCCTTCCTTCCTTCCTTCCTTCCCCCTTTCACTCTTTCTTTTTGATCCCACCAGGCTCAAGGTTGACTCAGCCTTCCATCCTTCCGAGGTAGGTAAAATGAGGACCCAGATTGTTGGGGGCAATTAAGCTGACTTTGTAATAATGCCGCTTGGGTGTGTGTGTGAAAGCCCTAATAAGCAGGCATATACATAGAATGAAGGCTACTGTTAAGCTTGTAAGCCGCCCTGAGTCTTCGGAGAAGGGCGGGATGTAAATGGAATTAAAATTTAAAAAATAAAAAAAATAAAATAAAATGAGAGATAATTTGAAATGAAACAATGTCAACATGATGAAACAATCTCTTAAGCCCCCCCCCCCCGTTTTTCGTAATAAGGAGATAACTTGCAATCATTGTCCACATTCATTAACTTCACGTTTTGTATTCTTCTTGCCCTCAGGGTATATCTTTCATTGACATGATCCTCAGAAAGAAATAGCCCACGTCAAACCCAGTGCACAGTGTTCGTTTCCTTCTCCCTTGAGAGCTGGTACAAGATGAACAAATGATTTTTTGAAGAGTGTTTTCACCTCCTTTCAAATTCCTCTTGGGTGCTGATCTGCTTCTCGAAATTCAGAAGTACTTTTTTTTTTCCTGTTCAGCATTGTTCATGATGTGTCACTGTTCTTTTTATTTTTCTTCCCTCAACAAATCTACTGTACAAATTCAAAAATTTATGATCTTATTTGAAGGAGTAAGTATATAAATTGGTCTATGTCTATTGGAAAGTGATTTTCATCTTTGATACATAATCGTATTTGAATTCTGTAAGTTCGATATTGTTCATGGGAACAATGAATAGTGGAACGGCTTGCCTTCAGAAGTTGTGCGTGCTCATCACTGGAGGCGTTTAAGAAGAGACGGGATAGCAACCTGTCTGGAATGGTATACAATCTCCTGCTTGAGATTCCAAAGTCCAAGGTCCCTTCCAACTCTGTTACTCTATGTTCTATGTTCTAAAATAAGGGACACAGTGGCTCAGCGGGTTAGGATGCTGAGCTTGTCAATCAGAAGGTTGGCAGTTTGGCAGGTCGAATCCCGAGTGCCGCATAACAGAGTGAGCACCTGTTACTCATCCCAGTTTCTCCCAACCTAGCAGTTCGAAAGCACATAAAAATGCAAGTAGAAAAATAGGGACCACTACGGTGGGAAGGTAACAGCGTTCCGTGCACCTTTGGCGTCTAGTCATGCCGGCCACATGACCATGGAGACGTCCTTGGACAAATGCTGGCTCTTCGGCTTTGAAACGGAGATGAGCACCAGCCCCTAGAGTCAGAAATGACTAGCACACATGTGCAGGGGAACCTTTACCTTTACCTTTTTATGTTCTAAAATGCACTCTTTTCTCATGGTGATTATGATGTACAATCAAAAAGAAGCAATCCTAACCAAGCCTATATGGAAGAAAAAAAACCTGAAGATTAATAAGAGGACATGGCGTTGCTTCTATCATATTCTGTGGGTGTGGTAGGAGAGGAATAGAAGAAATTTTATATCTGAAACCACTGAACAATGGATAAACTGAATGCTTCCTCAGCAGACACAAAGTAATCTAAGACTAGACCCCAAAATATAAACATGTAATGTTTTTAGCAGTTTGTTGATGAGTAACTTAACTCTTATCCTCAGGCACTGTTGAAGCCAACAATGTTTCCCCTGCTTGCATTAGGAACTAATTTGACAGTTGCTGGAGGCAAAGTTGCCAGTTGAGTTAAGTTGTCAACTTCCCTTTCATCTTTCTACATGCAAATCTTTAAACCAAATTTTGAGGACAATTGCATTTTCATTTTGAATTATGGTTGGTGTTGCCTGTCAGACTAACACAGCCCTTGTTTTTATTTCCCAGTTTTTTGTCCACCTATTTTCTTTTAAACATGTGCTCGATTGTCTGCCACTCACCAGTGGACAAAGAGAAGCCAGGAAAGTGACAGAGCCAAACAGACTTGCAAGGTCATGGAGGTAAAAGTTGTGAACAGTTTGCCAATGATGTATTTCCTTCAGTTCTCATTCCAAGAGAACTACTGTTGTGACTGAGAATCATGTGGCTTCATTTTTTAAAAAAAATTATGCCTTAGCAGAAGTGTTGTGGCCAGATTATGGGATATATAATAAATTCATTGTACTTTTCATGGAATGGAATGGAATGAATAGAGCAGACTAGAGCTGAACACAATGGGAGTAGAGTAGAGTAGAGTAGAGTAGAGTAGAGTAGAGTAGAGTAGAGTAGAGTAGAGTAGAGTAGAGTAGAGTAGAATAGAATAGAATAGAATAGAATAGAATAGAATAGAATAGAATAGAATAGAATAGAATAGAATAGAATAGAATAGAATAGAATAGAATAGACTGCAACACAAGCAATGCAATGCAATTCTAAGCACCATATTTGAAGAGGGAAAATGGATTAAAAGATAACTGACAGGATGATAAAGCAATTAAAATCAAATCCAATAAGAAATAGCATGGGTATGTTTAGCTTGCAAAGGGAAGATTAAAGAGAAATACAACAGCTATCTACAAATACACAAGATGGACCAGAAGCTAGGTTCCTTAGAAAATTAATTATGTAAACTACATTAAATATTTGAGTTGGCTGCCATTTTCTCTTAAAGACCCCTTGCTCATTTGATACATTAATTTTCACCATTACTATGTGTAGCAACAGTTTATCTGACAAATAAATAAAACATGTTGTCAGGAACTTTGTTAGAAGTGAGAACAGGATGAGGATTAAAAAGATTTTTTTTTTTAAAAAAAAAGTTCCCCTTCTTCTAAGGAATTAAATCAGATTTAGTAATTTATAGTCTTGAACTTCAGTATACCTTCATACCAATAGCATGAATCTAAAAGCTTACCATACATTTTGATAATCTAAGCACAGTGTTCCAAATTTACCATTAAATGAAAGAAAACAATCCATCTAAGTAAGGCTGTATTACTTCTCAGATCTTTTCTAAGGCTTCTCTTTATGGGAAAGATAAATGCCTTTTTAAAAAGATGAACAAAGATGAAGCTTGCCGACCAAGCTTATAAGGACATTTTTAATCACATTTATGAGCAAATGTAAACGAAAAGAAGCTTAAATGAGTTTTGTAGATGCTTAAAAATCATTTTTTCCCCCGTAAGCCATCCAATATATTAGACTGATTTTTGTAAATTTGATGGGAAACTGGCAGTCTGGCATTTTTCAAGGGTTTAATTTGATGCAACTCTTTCTGCTTTAATAACGAGTCTTGCTTTTTGGTGTTTCTTTAAGGACAGCTAATATATCATCATCATAACCATCTTATATATTACGCCAAACTCCACCATCCAGTTTCCTGAGAGTTTTCTTCCCTTGCAAATAACAGCATCTGGTGTTTATATGTGTATCAAAATCAGCAAGTAGAAGATGGAATGTTGTCGTGCAAACCACAATCCCTCTTTAAGGCTTGTGTGCACAAAAAAAGCTCCCCATGGTGTCCATTGCCATGTTTTGTCCATCTCTTCAACATGGACAACATTGCTTCCAAAATAAACTTCAGGTAATAGATTTCCCCCCCCCCCCAATATTCACAGGAGAGTTTTGGATTTCTTCAAGCTTGCATTTAGTGGCTTTCTTAAAAGTATTCTTTACTACAAAGGATGCAGATGCTATTTATTTGTCTCTATCCATTAACTAAAAGGGATGCGGTGGCTCAGTGGGTTAGGACGCTGAGCTTGTCGATCAGAAGGTCGGAAGTTTGGCGGGTCAAATCCCGAGTGCCGCGTAACAGAGTGAGCGCCTGTTACTCGTCCCAGCTTCTGCCAACCTAGCAGTTCGAAAGCACGTAAAAATGCAAGTAGAAAAATAGGGACCACTACGGTGGGAAGGTAACAGCGTTCTGTGTGCCTCTGGCGTCTAGTCATGCCGGCCACATGACCACGGAGACGTCCTCGGACAAGCGCTGGCTCTTCGGCTTTGAAAGGGAGATGAGCACCGGCCCCTAGAGTTGGAAACGACTAGCACACATGTGCGGGGGAACCTTTACCTTTACCTTTTTATCCATTAACTGCTTATGCTCTCCTCCCCCCTCCCCCCCACCCCCGGAAGACAAAGACTTCTGGATTTGCAAACATTTTTTTTTAAAAAAAGCATTTGAATTACCAACATTTTGAGAAGAAGAAAAAATGAGAATGTTTTTTTTTTTAATGAAACTGAGCGAAACAGCAAAATGGCACAGGAAAGAAAAAAAATCAACTTATTTCACAGCTTATCTCATCTTATTTTTATTTTTGCATGGGGGTCAACTAGTCCCAAGAGGGAGAAAAGTTGGCCCTTTTGTGAAAAAGGAAAATATAAGACAGCTTTGGGATAAATTAACACTCTCCTTTATCTTCTCAAAAGCACCAATAGCTAAAAGAAGGAAAGACCAACTTCACCAAAGAGGAAGAATGTTAAATCCATTACATTATGAGCAATCAGCACCTTCAGTGTCCCATCTGGATGGAAATAACAAAAGTGCTGCCTGAAAGGCCTTCTTTTCTTCGCAATAGAGTCAAGAAGCACATTCAGTTCTATAGGAGTCAATATTTATATATTTATATTTATTAAACTTATATACCGCCCTTCTCCCGTGGGACCCAGGGCGGTTCACAAGGCAATTAAAACAACATTACAATACAAAAATTAATATCAATTAAAATAGATTAAATTTTCCTTAATTAAAATCTAAAACCCCTATAGGTAAAGGTAAAGGTAAAGGTTCCCCCGCACATGCGTGCTCGTCATTTCCAACTCTAGGGGCCGGTGCTCATCTCCGTTTCAAAGCCGAAGAGCCAGCGCTTGTCCGAGGACGTCTCCGTGGGCATGTGGCCGGCATGACTGGACGCCAAAGGCGCACGGAACGCTGTTTCCTTCCTACCGTAGTGGTCCCTATTTTTCTACTTGCATTTTTACGTGCTTTCGAACTGCTAGGTTGGCAGAAGCTGGGACGAGTAACAGGCGCTCACTCTGTTACGCGGCACTCGGGATTCGACCCGCCAAACTGCGGACCTCCTGATCAACAAGCTCAGCATCCTAACCCACTGAGCCACCGCGTCCCTCAAAAAACCCCTATAACTCTGATTAAAAACCCAATTACAATAAGTTAAAAAATTAAAAAATTCCTCAGTCCTGGCCGGAAAGCTCAAAGAGCCAGGTCTTCAGGTCCCAGCGGAACGAACGAAAATCAGGGGCAGTCCTGAGCTCTACGGGTAACTGGTTCCAGAGGGCAGGCGCGCCCACAGAGAAGGCCCTCCCCCTGGGTGTTGCCCGCCAGCAATCCTTTGCCGGCAGCACCCTGAGAAGGCCCTCCCTGTGGGAGCGCACAGGACGAAGGGAGCTTGATGCCGGCAGCAGGTGTTCCCTCAGATATCCCGGACCCAAGCCATTTAGGGCTTTATAGGTCATCACCATTCTAGTAGCATTATCTTTGTGGCATTATCAGGAAGATTATTCCTAAGCTGGCTCTTCTCCCCACCTTACCCCTCAGGGCTGAGAAACAATAAAAAGTTATACAGAGATATCTTCAAAGAAAAGAATGACGAGCAGAATCAATAGGTGATCTTTGATGAACTGCTGAACAATCATATCCTAAAGCATCAATTAAATTTCCTGAATGCCTCTTTAATCTGGCTATCTTTTTCAGTAGAAAAATAAACGTCCCGTTAATGTGTCTGTCAGAGTTTGGAGAATATACTTCTTAGGATAATTCCAGATCAATCAGTCTGACTCTGCACAGGTTTCTGAAGCCATTCAAGAACATCTTTTTGGGAAAGGAGAGACTAGTTGTAGATGTAGTCTTTTCTGTAGAAATAATAAACTTGGCCATATAAAATGCAACTGTTAGGAGCAAAGAACCAGGAAAACTCACTGAGTTCAAAGCAGTTTATTATTACTACTGACAGAATAGAATCTAGATAACTAATGGAACTAGATAAATTGGCACTAGATAAAGTTCAACAAAATCAACAGGGGAGGTGACCTTGGGTCTCTTGTGCTTGCGCAATGATTCCAAACTGATGACACATTTAACCCTGCCTTCAGACTCAACCCACTCTTCTCCTAGAACAACATCTGAACCTATGTTTGGTACTATACATTGCTATTAGCAGTCATAGTCCTTGTCTAGTTCCCATGAATGATTTATTTCACTGGTGACACATTTCTCACAACCTGTAGAGAGTTGAAGTGAAGTGTGGAGGTGTCTGTTTGGGCCCATTCTAAAATATGAGCTGACAACACTTGGAAACGCTCAGACAATAGATGCCCCAACACTCGAAGAGAAGTACTTATAAACTGGCTCTGTATTTATTTGAAATAGCATAATGTGGCTAGGCAGATGAATGCATAAATAATTGTCAAACATATATTTACATTTTATAATATATACTTATAAATATGTATTAAGCAATGTATATTTATTAAATGGATATTTATTTTACTTGTATTTCATGAAATTTAAAATGAAGCTTCTAAAAGAACAACAAGAAAAAAATTTCAACACAAACCATCCAAATTCACTTGTTGGCAACTTGGGCAATTGTTTTTACTACCAACCTCAAATTTATTTTCTTCTTCCTTGGAAGCCTGTATCAGTTGGTTAATTAGGGGGAAAGTCGGGAGCATGGCAGATATGTGATTGAGCAATTTACAGTGATAATTAACAGTTGTCCTGACTAGTTTCAGACTGAAGCATTGATTGCTTTGCATCTGTAGGCAAAGCATCGCAGAATAGTGATAACAGGGCTACGCTCAATGGCTTGGAGAGCTATATTAAAATGGGAAGTTATTGAATTCTATCTGTTTGAAATAATTTGACTGGATTATTACAGTAAAACATTCCATCGTTTATTGAATAGAGAACAGGAATGAATGCTCTGACTCTACCATTTCTTGGAAATGAAAATATCCATCCTTACTGGCCTCCAGCTGAGAAGGTCTTTGAGGGTTTTCCAATATTTTTTTTTAGCTTTGATAAGGAGTTTTAAACAAAAATTAGAAACGGAAGGAAGTGAGCTGAACAATTTCTTCTGCTTCATGTTGGACATTTCTGTCTGTGAGGCTACTTGACCAAGTAAGAAGATCCCATTCTGTAAAGATAGGAGAACATCTTCCAGATGGTTTGCATAGAAACCTCCAAATCAATATGGACATTTTGTTCTTCACTTGTCTCCAAATGGTGTATAACTCTTTGCTCCTACCTTGTGGGGTTTCTGAACTTCTCAGTTTGTAGGTGGAAGAGTTTGCCAGAAGGGAGGGAGGGAGGGAGGGAGGGAGGGAGGGAGGAAGGAAGGAAGGAAGGAAGGAAGGAAGGAAGGAAGGAAGGAAGGAAGGAAGGAAGGAAGGAAGGAAAGAGGGAAAGAAGGAAGCTTCATAGTGGAAGAAAGAGGATATTGATGATGAAAGAAAAAGAAAGAAAGAAAGAAAGAAAGAAAGAAAGAAAGAAAGAAAGAAAGAAAGAAAGAAAGATTTTTTCAGCTCACAAAAGAAGTTTTTATGTAAATCCTATCTCAAAATGGCAATTCTGATCAGAGAGGTTTTGAAGGATTGCAAGAACAAGATTTGGAGGGTCTTGCCAATCATTCAAGTAATCAGTGTGGAAAGTACTGTCTGGAATTAGTGCTCCATGGAGAACTGTGAAAATGGGAGCTGTTAATTTGCATCTTCCTATGAGTCTGAAGCATACAGAGGAAAAAAAAACATATCATAAAAGCACTATATTCTGATTTCTAATATTCCCCACTTCTCCAATGTGCCACACCTACGTATATGTGGCCTCCCAAATGAAATTTATTGTTTTTAATTCATCCATTAAATAACTCAGAAGGAGGAAACTTTATTCAACATTTCAAAATAAGATATGAGGAAAAGAAATAAAGCATTTTGACCTGGTTTTCATCAAACACAGCAAGATTTGCTTTATGGTAGAATGAACTATGATTAAGACAGTCTGACTAGCTGAATTATTAGGAAACATTAATTGCAAAAAAAAAGTTTATAAAAAGCTAAGAGAAGCCAATATGTGTTTTGTAAAATGCATTTGAAATCATTTGCAAGAACAAATTAAATATATTCATGAGCAAAGCAGCCTGGATAGTTTTATCTACTGACCTTTCAAATATACGGCATCATTTTAAGCATTAACAAACCAGCATGTGTTTCAGTAACCATCCTTCAAACAACATCCTCTTTCAGGTTCTACAGACCCATAATGAATTCCTAATTTGAAATGGAAATGGAAAATAGGACAGACTTGAGTTTTAACAATTGGGGAGGGAAGATCTTTTGGACCATTCTTTTAGCAGTTGCAATGCTCTAGTAGGCTATCTGGTTTGACAAAACTACAATTCACGGGGAGTGGGAGAATCTGATGTTGCTGAATTACTAATACCACTATAAGCCTGTCCTCCTCCTTTTTTATCACCTTTAAAACCCTTTATGGTGTGGGTCCAGGCTATCTGAGCAACCATCTCACCCCAATGGTATTGGACCCGTGCTGGCAGAAAGGGCTCACTGTGGACCTCTTCAGTCAAGGAATTCCAGGTGGCAGAATCTAGGAGAAGAGCCTTCTCTGCTGTGGCCTTGGTTCTTTGGAATATCTTACCATCCAAGGTGAGATCTGAACCCACCCTAGAATAAGTGCTTTTGTCCTCTGGGATGAGGAGGAGGAGGAGGAGGAGGTGGTGGTGGTGGTTATCCATTCAGTCGTGTCTGACTCTTGGGGATTCTATGGGCCAGATCTTTCCAGATCTTCCAACCTTGCACTACTTCTTTGAGTTGTTCTATGCTCTAGTTGGTGTTAGCCTGGATGGTGACCTCTGAACTAGCATTTTGTTTTCACCGTCTAGAGGTGGCTTCTAACCCAGCTCCTTTAACACCTACATCAAACCCCCATAAAATGAAGGTTTAGGATTCTAGATTCTGGGTCAGACTGTACGTTCCGTTAGTTTGGAAAAAAAGCTGTCGAACTCGACTCTCACTTCATTAGAAATGGTTATAGGCAACAGTATTTGCATAATAGGCCATGATGAGATATCACTTTCCCAGTTTACAGGAGGGAGGAAAGGCCATTTGGAAAGGGAATAAGCACGCACATGTGAGTTAATTTGATTAATTTAAATTGCAAAGGGATCGCAAAAACTCAACCTTTCATTTGATTCTAAATGAAGGGAAGGGTTCATATGTGGTGGACAAGATTGGTTTTAAAGCCTCTGGGAGAAGAAGGGAAAACGTCTATCATACACACATCCTCTTTTGCAATGCAGATGGATCCTTACATTGAATAGACTCTGTCCCCAAACACTTACCCTGTTTTATTTTTCACCTTTAATGTATCTTGGTAATCAGCATGTGTTTTGAATAAATACAGCTCTGGGACTCATGAAAAATGCTCAGCTCTTTTCTTTTGGTGATTGCTGGAGAATTATGACATGACCACCTTGACACTCTTCTTTCCCCCATGGAATATTTTTGCTGGAGAAGGAGTGAATAGGAAGCGGAAGATAAAACATGTTGACAACCCCATTGATCTTCTACTCCCTAAAAGAAGTGTGCCAACATTTGTGCCAAAAGCTGGGAAAGTTTTCCGTTTGTCCTGTTTTTCCAAGGAGGGGAAAGAAGCACTTTTCTTTTTATATGGTGAGGACCAAATATCTTTTTTTTATTATTGAGGTGACAAAAAATGGATGCAATATTTCAGGTGTACCAAGGCATTATAAAGCAGTCAGTTCTGGGTTTTTTGTGTGTATGTGTGTGTTAGTTCCGTAGTTCTTCTTTTCTTCTCCCCTATAACATATTGTCCTAAGACTAACAGAATAATAGAGTTGGAAGGGACCTTAGAGGTCTTTTATTTATTTTTATTTTATTTATTTTATTTTAATTCCATTTATATCCCGCCCTTCTCCGAAGACTCAGGGCGGCTTACAAGCTTAGCAGTAGCCTTCATTCTATGTATATGCCTGCTTATTAGGGCTTTCACACACACCCCAAGCGGCATTATTACAAAGTCAGCTTAATTGCACCCAACAATCTGGGTCCTCATTTTACCTACCTGGGAAGGATGGAAGGCTGAGTCAACCTTGAGCCTGGTGGGATGCGAACCTGCACTAATTGCAGGCAGCTGGTGTTACTTAAGGAGGCATTAGCCCACTGCTCCACCAAGTCTCTTTTAGTCCAACCTCATGCTTAATTGGGAAATGCTATGTCATTCTGGACAAATGGCTTCTTAAAAGTCTCTTCTTAAAAGCCTCCACTGATGGAGCACCCGCAACGTCTGGAGGCAAGTCCTTCCACTAGTTAATTGTTCTCACTCACAGGAAATTTCCTAATTTTAGATTGATTCTCTCTTTGATCAGCTTCCACCCATTACTTCTTGTCTTGCTCTCAGATGCTTTGGAGAATAGCTTGACCCCTCTCTTCTCAGTGTCAGCCCCTCAAATATTGGAAGGCTGCTATCATGAAGATCCCATAAGGTCTGCAAAAAGCAGCAAGTACCCAAAACAAAATGAAATCCCACTGCTGGGGAACAGAAATAGAATTCATCTGTTCCTTGTAATAGGTTTGGCTTCTATCAGCCCAGGAGACCTGTTTCATTACACACAAGAGCCAGTCTGATGTAGTTGTTTAAAGGACCTAGGCTAGAAAGCACCTTGCATGGTGAAAACAAAGTGCTAGTTCAGAGGGCGAAAGCACTTATTACAAAATGGCAACAATAAAATGATGTCCACCGAAACACCATACATCCAAGAGAAAAACGTTCAGCTCATATAATGTTCTTGAGACGGAGGCACACAGCAGCTTTCTTTAGCAGTTCCAGCCCAGTTCATACAAAGAGTCATAGAAAGAAACATTATCCCACACAATGTAGCCTTGGTGGAGCTTGGTGTTACTCCTTAAGTAACACCAGCTGCCTGCAATTAGTGCAGGTTCGCGTCCCACCAGGCTCAAGGTGGACTCAGCCTTCCATCCTTCCCAGGTAGGTAAAATGAGGACCTAGATTGTTGGGGGCAATTAAGCTGACTTTGTAATAATGCCGCTTGGGGGTGTGTGAAAGCCCTAATAAGCAGGCATATACATAGAATGAAGGTTACTGCTAAACTTGTAAGCCACCCTGAGTCTTCGGAGAAGGGCGGGATATCAATGGAATTAAAATTTAAAAAAAAACCAATGACCTCGAGGAGCTAGAAAATCAGCTAACATAGGAAGAAGCTTGTCTGCCAGAGTTCTGGGTGTTCCATCACTGGAAGATTTCAGAATTAGATCGGACAACCATTTGATCAGGTTGGCATAAGGTCTCCTGTCTTGAGTTGAAGGTTGGACAGAAGACCGCTGAAGTCCCTTCCTGGCCTAGATATAATGGTGCCATCACAGGGATGCCAGAATGTTTGAACCAAAGGCCAGGATTTACCCCAATGTTTATCTCCAGTGTCACAGACAATATTCTGGACAACATGAGTGGGAGATACTGTGACTCTCATGTGCCTTGTGTGTACTTCTAAGAGTCATCTTGACTACTACTATGGGAGACAAAAACCTAGACTGGATGAGCTGAGGATGTTGTTGTTATATTTACTATTAACGGGCAGCTATAGTTATTTCCTTGAAGAGGAAAGGAAAGGAAAGGAAAGGAAAGGAAAGGAAAGGAAAGGAAAGGAAAGGAAAGGAAAGGAAAGGAAAGGAAAGGAAAGGAAAGGAAAGGAAAGGAAAGGAAAACCTGCTCATAAACCATTCATGGAAAGTAAGATTGTAGAGAACCATTTTTTCCCAATTTGTAGCAAATTATCCAATTCATTGCTGTGTTAATGGAACCGTTTCTTGCTGCTTTAGTGACCTTGAACACTAAAAAGCTGCAGTTAAGTTTTAAGCTTGTTTTTAAACCAACAAGAAACATGTTACCTTTTGGGAGGATTTAAATAATGATGAAAACTTATGATGGCCTTTGATGGATTTTAACATCATTCTGGCTGAATTCTAAGGAATATTTTATGACATTATTTTTCTAGAGATTTCTTCCCCTTCCATTTTTTTTAAAACATGTACATTAGTTTAAAAGGCTCTGCTGGACAGGGAAGCAATTTAGGAATATAATAATGAAAACTGCTTTGAAAGAGCACGAAAGGGAGGGAACAGAGGAGAGAGATACAAGAAGAGAAATATCCCGTAGTTTCTTTTTGTAGATTTAACATACAAAAGAAACTCTATTGAAGTGCATGCATTACCCCCTTGGATAGCATCTTGTTTAATTAAACATAGTCCTTTTGCACTTCATCACTGGAGGCTTTTTAAAGAAGAGACTAGACAATCACTTATCTGAAATGGTATGTGCTCCTGCTTGAGCAGGGGGCTGGACTAGAAGACCTCCAAGGTCCCTTACAGCTCTATTATTCTGTTTTCAATTGTAGTCATAAATTGAGGTCTACCTTGTACCACTTTTTATGTTCTTACCAGTGACATAGTATAACATGTTTGTTCAGCAATAAAATGTGATCCTTATAAAAGGTTCTGCCAGGAGCCCCCAAGGGACAGGTGAACTAGTATAGTGGCTCCATTATTATTAACATCTCTTCATCTGCTATTTCTTTCTTCTTTTTATAGCCTTTTTATAGTTTTTTAAAATGTTTTTTTTTAAAAAATCTTTTATAACAATAATGCTTTTATGAATTTATCGATCATTTTAGCAATGTGGTACGCTGCCCCAGAAGTCGCTTGTTTGGTGAGATGAGTGGCTATATAAATTGGACAAATAAATAAATAAAATATCACCTGGTAAGTATTAGTAGATTAGTTTTCAAAGGGACAACTCTGTTCCTTGGCTTTTTGTGTAGTTTGTTAGCAGTACAATGGACAATTGACAAGTTAGGTTTGTGATGATCTGAAGAATGCAGAAATGCAGAATAACAGTGTTGGAAGGGACCTTGGCAGTCTTCTAGACCAATCTTCTACTCAAGTAGGAAAGTAACATGAGTTTTCCTGCATATACCCAGCTAATCATGTCCCCGCTAAAAGCAACAAAAAACATAACAATATACACAGATATTTGTGGGACAGTGTAACCAGTGGCACAGTTTCCAAGTGAGTACAATCTGTACTTCAATTTATTGGTAAGTAGGATATAATCTGAGGAATAAATGCCAGAAACTACTATTAGGTAGTTGGAAAACAAAGTATTCCATATTCTTGCTGTGTTATTGTAAATTGTAGACATATGACATTGAGAGGGATTCTGATCATCCTGACTATTGATCTATTTTAAAATCATAGGCATGAGACAGTGTGCACAAATATTCATAGACCTGGAACACAGAGATAAGGTAAAGGTAAAGGTTCCCCCGCACATGCGTGCTAGTCGTTTCCGACTCTAGGGGGCCGGTGCTCATCTCTGTTTCAAAGCCGAAGAGCCAGCGCTTGTCCGAGGACGTCTCCGTGGTCATGTGGCCGGCATGACTAGATGCCAAAGGCGCACGGAACGCTGTTACCTTCCCACCGTAGTGGTCCCTATTTTTCTACTTCCATTTTTTACGTGCTTTCGAACTGCTAGGTTAGCAGAAGCTGGGACGAGTAAAAGGTGCTCACTCTGTTACACAGCACTCGGGATTCAACCCGCCAAACTGCCGACCTTCTGATCGACAAGCTCAGCATCCTAACCCACTGAGCCACCATATACAGATATGCTTCGTGGGATTTTCAAATGAAAATAGCAATTCTTTTGAAAGATTAAGAGGCTCTGAAGCGTGCACAAAATTATGAAAGGAATATTGATGCATGGTGATTTGTAAACAAGCTTTCTTGGGAGTTGAGAAGAAAGAAACTGTCGCTTCTTTGACTACCCTCACTGTCTTCAACAAGGACTGCAATAAGCTGGTCCTGCTAGGTTTCCTGGTGAACTATCTCAGCAGAACAATCAATTGTCAAACAACAGCTGGCTGTGAATTAGCTGCAGCGTGTATCTCCCATTCCAACTGATCTGAAATGCTTCCCTTTGTGCAAAGCAAGGCTGGTTGGTTTCAAATGACCCTTCCAAATTCTCTGCCCAATGTCTGCAAAGGGGGGGGGGAAAGAAATTTGACAATCATTTCTTAAGCTTAGTTTTTCTCCTGGGTGGTGTCAATAAAATTGCTAGTGAGAAAATTCCAATGGGGAAGAGAAGCTGCCTCGGGGTTTCTTCTTCTGAGATAGGATGAAACTGAGGAGATGACCCAGCTAAGCCCAAGGGAAGGGTCAAGTGCATCATCAGTTTTGAATCCCTTCATACCCACAAGAGATCTAATGTAGTTTAATGAAGAGAAGAGTGAGGGGTTGACATGATAGCAGTCTTCCAACATCTCAGGGGCTGCACCAAAGAAGAGGGAGTCAAGCTATTCTCCAAAGCGCCTGAAGGCAGGACAAGAAGCAATGGATGGAGACTAGTCAAGGAGAGAAGCAACCTAGAACTAAGGAGAAACTTCCTGACAGTCAGAACAATTAACCAGTGGAACAACCTGCCTCCAGAAGCGGTGAATGCTCCAATACTGGAAGTTTTTAAGAAGAGACTGGAAAGCCATTTGTCTGAAATGGTATAGGGTTTCCTGCCTGAGCAGGGGGTTGGACTAGATGACTTCCAAGGTCCCTTCCAACTTATTATCATTATTAAGTCCAGTCACCTTGAATTTGATGGACACTTATCTACCCCCAATTGGCCTTGAACATTCATAGTTCAGATTTTTGTTGCGTGTGATATCGCATGCTGAGCAATCTGCACCCTCGGTGTCAGTCGTATGGAATTAAAGTTGCATTCAATAAACCTGCAGTCATCTGGACTGTCCCGCTTCCTAATTTCTCATGCCTGACCCCAGCAAGGATGCAGATTGCGCAGCCTGTAATATCTTGATAAGACTCTCCTTGCTTCACTCATGAGCATTTCTCTTAAATTCTCTTCTCGTTTGAAGAAGGAAAAAAAAAAGACCAGGTAGGACAATCAAGTCAAGAAGAACAATTTGCCTAGACATAGTTTTTACTGTTCTGTTAGACAGCTGATTTACAACATAGTGGTGTTTTTTTTCCCTGCAGTCCCTGCATGTGTAGGGATATTGCACTTAAGGTACCAGCCAAGTTTCTTGCATTAACCATATCAAAGATGTCTTGACTCATTCCTCTAATCGAAGTTCTGCAGTGTGAATTTTGACTCAAATGAAGCTTTGTGTAGTAAGTTTTCAGCTGTAATTGAGTCATTACCTCAACTTCTTTTTTTCTCTCTTTCTTTTGTTTGGTGAGTATTTTGCATAGTGAGAAGATCCCACTGAATGCAACATGTTTATTATAGAAAATCATAGCAAATGCTATGTGGTGGGTGGTTTTATGCAAAGACAATTATGCGGAAAGAAGCCTGGGAATTTGTTGGCATGACAATAACAAATGAAAGTCAGAATGAGCCAAAATTCAGCTGGAACTCTGTTGGTCTATTTACTTAGTGATGCAATGAATTGGATATATATGTAAAGAAGATATAAGGAACATAATTTGGAGCATACATTCCAACATATGCTTTCAGCCAGGCAACTGAATTGGTTCAGAGCAGGTTTTCAACATTTCTAGATGGGATTGGACAATTAAAAACCACAGGGTTTCAGAATAGCAGATTTGGAAGGGACCTTGGAAGTCATCTAGTCCAACCCTTTGCTCAGGCAGGAGACCCTGGTCTACACCATTCCAGACGATTGGCTGTCCAGTCTCTTTTTTTTTAAAGCTTCCAGTGATGGAGCACCCACAACTTCTGGAGGCAAGCAATTCCCCTGATTAATTGTTCTCACTATCAGAAAATTTCTCCTTAGTTCTAGGTTGGATTTCTCCATGATAAAAGTTTCCATACATTACTTCTTATCTTGCCCTTATGGTATCATCACCTTTCCCCACCCCCATCCTGATAACATCATATATATTTTTTTTAAAAAATTCACATTCAAAATACTAAGCTCAACAGAGGAAAACAGGTTGAGAATGGAAATGATTATTTTTTTCTTTTTAAATTTTCTAAGCACACCATAGGCACATATTGGTCTTAAATGAAAGTCGCTAGTTTTGTTGTTTCTTCTTCTGTTTCTCATCAAGGTTGTTTAAAGGGAGAGTTTAAATGCTAATGTCACAACATTATCAACCCTCTTTTTTTTTGCTGGAATATTTTCAGCTGAAATAAATGAGAAAGTTTCTGTTCTGAGTGTTCACATCTGCTAAGCTAATATTGCTTTTCTATATACTCTGATAATTAAGTCAAGGCATTTGTATCTTTTCCATTATGGTTTCTCTTCCTGGAGCTTAAACAAGAATTTTGTTTGTGAAATAAAATGCACAGGCTTCCCTCTCTAGCATCAATATTGATTTTTCTTTTGTCTTCTAACAGGAGACAAGTGACTTCTATACTTCTGGGGTATAAAAAAGTTCAAGTGTATAGGCATTGAAGGAGATAAACTGTTGAATTTGGTCTCTATTTAGTGACTACCACTGTCAAATTAAGAATGAACAGCACTCTGCAAAAAAAAAAAAATAATAAATGCAAAAGTTCAGACTAACAGAATAACAGAGTTGGAAGGGAACTTGGAGATCTTCTAGTCAATCCCTCTGCTGAGGTGGGAGACCCTATATTTGGTGGAGCAGTGGGCTAATGCCTCCTTAAGTAACACCAGCTGCCTGCAATTAGTGCAGGTTCGAGTCCCACCAGGCTCAAGGTTGACTCAGCCTTCCATCCTTCCGAGGTAGGTAAAATGAGGACCCAGATTGTTGGGGGCAATAAGCTGACTTTGTAAAAATGCCACTGGGGGGGCAAAAGCCCTAATAAGCAGGCATATACATAGAATGAAGGCTATTGCTAAGCACATTGATTTGTGCTTCTTAGATTGTAAGCCACCCTGAGTCTTCAGAGAAGGGCGGGATATAAATGGGATTAAAAAATAAAAAAATAAAAAAATATCATTCCAGAGAAATGGTTGTCCAATCTGTTCCTTCAGTGTTCGAATACCCACAAAGAGGACATCTTTCTTCCTCTTGATTAATTCCAGTTCTAAAAGCAAAATAGGAGTGTGCAAATTCATATCTTAAAAAAGGTAGCTATCTGCCACTTATTCTCGAAAGCGCCTGAAGGCAAGAAGCAGCGGATGGAAACTAACCATAGAGAGAAGTAACCTAGAATTAAGGGGAAATTTCCTGACAGTGAGAACAATAAACCAGTGGAACAGCTTCCCTTCAGACGTTGTGGGTTCTCCATGACTGGAGGCTTTAAAGAAGAGACTGGACAGCCATTTTTCTGAAATGGTATAGGATCTCCAGCTTGAGCAGGGGGTTGGACTTGAAGACCTCCAAGGGGACTTGGATGGACCAGCAATAAACTAAGTCATCCATCCTTAAATGTCCCTGTTATTGCAGATGTGAAGGAAGCTAAGGGACCTAAGTTGCTTAAAGGTCAACAATATTAGTGATAACACACTGATTGTAGGTTAGCCTATTTAGCCACTTAGTCTATTAAAAAAATGGAGATGAACATTAACAATGTGTAACTAATTTAATGTTAAGGGTTTTTTTTAAAGAAAAAACAACGTTGGAGTTCAATGGGATAATTTTATTCAACCAGGTGTCTGACAGAGGTCTCTGTTTAATTAGACAGCCAAAGCTTCCCTTAACAATTTCAACAAACCCGGAGATGTTTCCATTTATAATTCATGCTTTATTACAAATATGAGGAAGCAAATCCAATGCAAGAAGTGCTGTCTCAGCTGTGTAAATGCCACTTGTTTTCTGAATATAATAAGTATGGTGTTTACCTGGAGAGATAACCAAATAGACAGGTCTTCCTCTGCATAAATAATCTGCAGAGGGAGAAATTGGGAGCTGAACTTAAGGGTTGTTATGTGATGTTTTCCCCCCCTAGTGTTAACGAGGTATTCCATGCAAGTAAATAATGGTAGGAATTAATGGTAAGAAAAGGATAGTTGGTTTTTGATATTTGCCACATGTAGTTTCATTATCTTGGTGGCATCCAGAACATGTCCACATTCATTTCTCCAGGTATCTTGGGGCTGCAGACACATGCAAATTCTTGGATGAGTGTTTAGATATTTTTTAGTCTTGGAAAATAACTATGCAAGCCTTAGGTAAATTGGATGCTGGGCTTGAGCTGGTTTGTCTAAATTATCCTAATACAAAACTTGAATATTGTTCAACTGGAAAGGAATTGAAACGTATCAACTTGTCCCTCAACTTCAATTTTGAAAGGTGTATCCCATTCCTAGCCAGTTATAATGAAGAAGGGTATAATGTATATAATATAGATAGACAACCTTGGATGCAGATCTAGGAAAGGAATTAGTTTCTGAAACAGCTTATGGAACTGAAAAAATGCAGTTGAGCAGCTTGATGAGACCATGGATCACACCTGGTGATCTGTAAAATGAAGTCACTTAGAATTTTAATTAATTTTTTTATCGAAGGTGCAAGCAAAGCAAACATATCCAAATGAGCCAGTTTGGAATGTGTCCATGTTTAGATGTAACCCTGAACATTGTCTATCAAAAAGGAGAATTCAGAAGAAAGAGGAAGTCAATTAACATGAGGAAAGGGGTAATCAACAAGGTTAGCTAGAAGGGGGGAAAAATGAGGGACAGAGGGAACAAAATAGTAGTGGACAAAATAATAGTCCCCATCAAGTAGACTATTCTCAAATAATTCTACTTCACTATGTTTTAAATCCATTCAAAATTATTATCATCTGATTTCCTCCCCCCACCACCCCAAATCCACCTATAACAGACATTGGAATGAGTAAGGTGTACCAAATAGGTTCACAGTAGAAGGCTAAAATGAGACAAGTTGTGACATGACAAATGACTGTTGCCTAGTGGAGTGAAGCTGTTATTCCCAGAAGGTGTGCTTATTAATTTTTTTTTTGAAGGTGTCCCACCAGGGGTGGTAAATGAATTCTGGCATTTAGTGACAATGCCTTCTATGTACAAACAAGTTCATTAAAATTGCAGCTGCCTTTAGCACTCCATAACAACTTGCCCGAAGGTTAACATTTATTGTTCTGCATTGCCAACATTCGGCTTTTATGGGGCACATTTATATGCTAAATTGCCTATTATGTTAAGTTGTAAGTTTCCATTTAGCAGCATCAGGAATAAGATTTGACTATAACTGTTTCAATTTTATTAGCTCTCTGCCAATCTTCTTAATAGCTCAAACTTCCTAGGGGCAGACATACCAAAAAACAAAACAACAACAACAACCCCCCAAAATTGTGTCCTCCCCTTAACTCAAGTCATGTCCCATCCTCAATCAGTATATTTCCCTCAGGATGTTTTCTTTGTCCTCTCCTCACCCCAAATTGTAGTAAAAAGGTATTGATTGGTTTGTGATTCTGGTCACCACTGAGAAATCAAAGTACTTCAATGGAACTTTCCCAAAAGCCAAAGCTAAATGAGGACAATACTTAAGCAATTATTGCAGATAAGGCTATCTAAATAATGACCACTTGCTCAGTTAATGAGCCCAAAGTAACACAGCTGAAAACACCCCAAAATGGGAAACGCATACTAATACAAATAGGTAGCAAATTCTAATAATTAGTGACTCTGATGTGTCCATCCTTAGAAGGCAAGGTTGCATTTACATGGAACGTCAGTCTTTGAAGGCATGTTCTGCCTCCAGAGGAAACAAATGCCTTTGTTTTACATTCTTCAGGAAAAAAATAATAATAATTAGAAGTCTGTTCTACCAAATGTAAACACTGAGAGTTGTATCTGGATTTAGGCTCTCTTCATGCACTGTGCTAAACTGTTTTCTGGTAGCTGTTTTGGAATGAACCACAGTTAGCTGAGTTTATACTCTAGGTTAGATATGAAGTTCATAGAACACACTCAACCTGTAAAAGATTGCAGGGAGGGTGGGAGAGTAAGAATGAAGGTTAGTCAATCAAGATATAGGAAGGAAATCTGTTGGTAGTCTATCTCATCAATGGCAGCTAAGTCAGAATGATTCATGAACACAGTTGTTACCTTCATAAGTTCAATTACTGCTAAGCTTGTAAGCCGCCCTGAGTCTTCGGAGAAGGGCGGGATATAAATGGAATTAAAAAAAAAATCCCCACTTTTGGAGAAACATTTAAAGCAGACATGTCAAACTTGCAATGTCATGTGACGTCGTGCGACATATCGGAACTTTTTCCCCATTGCCGGCAATGGGTTGGGCGCGGTTTCCTTCTGATGCATCTGGCCTGTGGGCTGGCAGTTTGACACCCCTGATCTAAAGGTATGTTTGTTTCATGGGTTTCTTAATAATTTGCTGAAGTTTATTTAAACATCTCTTTGTCCATTGTCTTTATTTTTTATTTACCAACATTGTTCTTAATACAACTGCTATTGATGCCACCATCTTTGTAGCAGATGCAATGAAACACAACAGGGAGACAGACAGACAGACAGACAGACAGACAGACAGACTGACAGACAGGACACCAAAGCTGTTTCCTAATTGTGATAGTGAAATTTAGAAACTCAGCATATCCTAACCAGAAAGTTATGTTCATATTTGAACTTCCTTACATCTTAAAGGTTAGTGAAGGCTGAACTTCATCAAATCCAAGATGACTTTTTCAAAGGTAATAAGTTAATACAAAAAATAAAGTCACTAACTTGCAGCCGCAACGACTTGGTAGCAAAGGGGAGAAGAAAGCTAGGACCTATTTAAATCCCCCCCCCAAAACCATTTAAAAAAAAGGCTTAGCTAATGCTGACTTTAATCAAAGGTCTTTTGCAAAGAATTTAAAGGTGACAAGTCAGCAAAGAAAAGCTTATTTAAAGACTGCACTTTAGAATTTAAAAGCTAAGAGCCTTAACAAGCTTAATCTTCCAAGGAATTATTATAAATTATATTAAAAGTTCAAACCTTGTTTATTAAAAAAAGAGAAAGAAATCAGGCTTTCCTTGTAAGAGGAAAAAGAAATTATGCATTTGCAAGCAAAGAAAAGGGTAATAGATACCCTTGGTATCTTCATGCTAGTTGCCCAGTTTCCAAGGATGCTTTGCAAATGTGCAATCCTGGTTCCTTGAGTATACAGGATGAATATTATGGTATGGTTTTGTTAGCCTGGGTATCAATGGGTAATTCAAATGGGGATAAATATATTTTATAGGATTTGACAATTTTTCTTAAACCTCCTCTTCTATTTGTGAGGCAGAGGAATTCTATAATGAAATTGCTTGGAAAGGCAGAGGAATATGCAAGAAATTCAATAACAACCTTATGGAGGATTTGCATATTGTTTTCTGGACCTGCATAGAGGAAATATTTATAAGGGCTGATATATATATATATATATATATATATATATATATATATATATATATATATATATATATATATATGTGTGTGTGTGTGTGTGTGTGTGTGTGTGTGTGTGTGTGTGTGTATGTGTGAATGTGTATATAATATTATTTTCATGACTTGAAGATTCAAGGATCTAGTACAAAACAATGGAGGTTAGCAAGGAGAATATATGTTCATTGACTTAAGTGAACCTCAAGAGATATCCAGTAGCGATCCCAACATACAACTCTTTAATAACTTTTCAAGCTAGTTCTGTAGTATAAATTCCTAATTCTTTTAATGAAGAGAAGGGGTGACATGACAGCAGTGTTCCAATATCTCAGGGGCTGCCACAAAGAAGTTGAAGTCAAGCTATGCTCTGAAGCACCTGAAAGCAGGACAAGAAGCAATGGGTTGAAACTAATCAAAGAGAGAAGCAATTTCTCAATACTTAGAACAATTAATCAGTGAAACAACCTGCCTCCAGAAGTGGTGAATGCTCCAACACTGGAAGTTGTTAAGAAGAGACTGGACAACCATTTGACTGGAATGGTTTTGGTTTTCCTGCCTGAACAGGGGTTGGACTAGAAGACCTCCAAGTTCCCTTCCAACTTTATTATTGTTATTGTTATTGAGCTAACTGCTTAATCCAGTAGAATTCTTGTCACTGGGAGAGACAGAAATACAGGTAATCCTTGGCTTATGACAGTTTGTTTAGTGACCATTTGAGGTTACAACAGCACTGAAAATATGACTTATGGCTATTTTTCACACGTACGACCATTGTAGCATCCCCATGGTCAAGGGATCAAAATTCAGACTCTTGGCAACTGACTCATATTTATGAACTCTGCAGCATCCTGAGTTCATGAAATAACCTTTTGCAACCTTCCGACAAGCAACATCAATAGGGAAGCCATATTCACTTAACAACCATGTTACTAACTTAACAACTTTTTTTTTTTAATTCCATTTATATCCCGCCCTTCTCCGAAGACTCAGGGCGGCTTACAAGCTTAGCAGTAGCCTTCATTCTATGTATATGCCTGCTTATTGGGGCTTTCACACACACCCCAAGCGGCATTATTACAAAGTCAGCTTAATTGCCCCCAACAATCTGGGTCCTCATTTTACCTACCTCGGAAGGATGGAAGGCTGAGTCAACCTTGAGCCTGGTGGGACTCGAACCTGCACTAATTGCAGGCAGCTGGTGTTACTTAAGGAGGCATTAGCCCACTGCTCCACCAAGGAGCAGTGATTCACTTAACTATGGGGGGAAAAAGATTGTAAAATGAGGCAAAATTCACTTAAGTGTGTCACTTCGGTAGGAACAGAAATTTTGGATACTGTATATGCATCAGCCTATTTATTTTGGAACTCGCTAGCTCTACTACCGGTAGCTTGCTTCCCTCGGCTTCCTGACAATGCAATTATTGTGAAATTAAGTCCCAAATTTCTCTGTACCGGGCAGCATTCATTTCTGAATATTCCCCATTAAGAAGCAATACAATAACAGATATTGTAAGAGAGAAATAAGCTACTACACCTGATTACATTTTACATCTCACACCAAAGCCATAATCATTTCAAGGAAATGAATTACTCATTGAGGAGACAGATCATACACGGAGCGAGATATATTACTCGCTGAATTCCATATCTCACTTAGTGCATCCGATAGATCATAGAAGGGAATGGGGGGTATTTCACCTGCTGAATGAGATATATTACCTTGCGGGGCCCAGATCTATCAGCTGAATTAGATGCATCACCTTTTGAACCAGGTCCATCACCTACTGAATTAGATACATCATCTGTTGAATCTAATACATAAGATAATAAATCAAAGATACTATCCGTTGATTCAAGGAAACTGCAATAAATCAGATCTCTGAGCACTTAAAACATGAATATGACCGGCTTCTGTACAATATATAAATATATTGTGTGTATATATGAATATGAGAGAGACAAAGATGCATACCATTAGAAGGAAGCCAATAATTTAAGCTTTTAAACTTAAACTAACATTTATTTTGACATACAATTAGGATGGGTTTTGTTTTTTTATAATGTTTTAGAATTCTCACTGGCTATAGGTGGACTCAGCCTTCCATCCTTCCAAGGTCGGTAAAATGAGGAACCAGATTGTTGGGGGCAATTTGCTGACTCTGTAAACTTCTTAGAGAGGGCTGCAAAGCACTGCAAAGCAGTATATAAGTCTAAGTGCTTTTGCTATTGCTACTTGTACAGACATTCCCATTTTCTTATTGCTCTCCACCCTCCTGCCTGTAGGAACAATGTGCAGCGAATGAGCCTTCACAGAGTAAGATCAGCCCCATCACTGAGTCCAACTGCATAAACAGTTGAGATGCTAACATCTGAAAGTCAACTTTCAAATCATTTGTGGCAGAGGCTAGATGGGAACACACAGCTCTATCTGTGGTGGAATGTAGTCTGGATTCCCAGGAGGGAGGGGCCTCATTCCAGAAGGCTAAGAAGCAGTGAAGTTGAGATAGTTTGGCAGAAAGAAGGTTAAGCTGGTTCCTCTTTAGCAGTTCTCAGAGTATATCTATAGTGATGCAAATAGTTTGCTTTGGTTTCGCAAGATTTCTATCTATAGTTGAAGAGCAATAAAGGAAACTGATCAGAAGTAATTCCACAAGTCTTCCCTGGTTCTTGGGGCATCGTGCTTCATCTGTGCAATCAGCCAGATGTTCTGAGTTCAGAACATTTTCCTTGGCAGTGAAATGTTCTTCGGAAGTGGATAAATTCTACCCGTTGAGATGCACCTAAGATTCCTAGGTCAAACTGTATGTGTTTTATAAGACCTCTTGATGCAGCTCCAAGGTATTTTGCAAATATTATAAATGGGGAAAATTATGACATGCACGAGGCATAAGGTAAAGGTAAAGGTTCCCCCGCACATGCGTGCTAGTCGTTTCCGACTCTAGGGGCCGGTGCTCATCTCCGTTTCAAAGTCGAAGAGCCAGTGCTTGTCTGAGGACATCTCCGTGGTCATGTGGCTGGCATGACTAAATTCCAAAGGCACACGGAACGCTGTTACCTTCCCACCGTAGTGGTCCTTATTTTTCTACTTTCATTTTTATGTGCTTTCAAACTGCTAGGTTGGCAGAAGGTGGGACGAGTAACAGGTGCTCACTCTGTTATGCGGCACTCAGGATTTGACCCGCCAAACTGCCGACCTTCTGATTGACAAGCTCAGCATCCTAACCCACTGAGCCACCGCGTCCCTTTGCACAAGGCATAAGTCTGACTAAATATAAGTTAAAGATAATGAAGACTTTGGTCCTCCCAAGTTTAGGAAAGTCTCCTTGAAAAAGATTGTGTCTTTCCGGCATCTGTTTATGGAGAGATTTTCATTGCACAAATAACATCTCAGGGTCATTCCAACTTCTTAACCATGGCATGACACTGGCTGCATGCTACACAATGAAGTAATAGATGTCAAGTTGGGCCTTTGCATCTTTCATGATGTCTTTCTTATTCTGAGGGAGGAAAAAAAAGTGACCTAGATAGAGAAGAACAATCTCTACAACTCAATCTTTGCTCTGACTTTGAAAAATATAGCTGTCTTTTTCTCTCGCTGTTCCTGCCTTCCCCCCCCCCCCCCGCTTTCTTTTTCTCTCCCCGATGTTGAGGAAAATACATTTGCACTTTTTTACAATCACAGCCTGGTAAGAGAAACATTGTGTGAATTCCTTTCTTTTGTTCCCTTAATGGAAAACAAATGTGATGACTTCTTCCCTCCTCTAAAAGCACACAAAGTGTTCAGATCAAATAATTGCATCAGTTCCACAATAGGGGAGAAGACAGGAGGCAAAATGGCTGCCCTCTAAAACAATGGGTGTAGGTGAAGGCTGAGGCTATTAAGGATACACAATATTGCAGATCAAGCTTCAGCTGCATTAGTAGATGTATATAACATTCTAGTAAAGAGCTCACTGAGAAATAATAAAATAATAAATAATAATAAACCTTATTGTCAAAGTACAACATGTGTACATTGAGATTAGCTGAGCCTCCCCCCGTGCTCTCTCCCCCCAACACACAGTGACAACAAACCCTCCATCCCACCACACTATGTGAACCAACTACACCACACACCATTTTTAGTCAACGATTGTCAAGAAACTAGGATACTTACAATAGGGCACTGCATAGTGCTTGAATGTGGTGTTTGCAAGGCATATTAACCCAAGAAACACTTTTGTTTGAAGCTATTAAAGTAGCTGCATTTTCAGAAATCTTGCTCTGGATATTGAAATGGGCAGCATATAAATTTAATAAATGAACAAAATAATCCTACTGCAGTACAGTTCAAAGACTGTGCTTAGTTCTCTGGGGAATGTGTTTGGATGCAACACTACTTCATATTTTTGGTGGTCCGAGTAGAAGTAGTATCTATAATGTGGATTTAGGAAGGAGAGGGAGGGCAAAGCAATTATGTCTGTGCTAAAATCTTCGAGTCCTATCCTGTTCATTTTATTACTTGCAAAATCCTAAAGTCAGATTATGGAGTCACAGAATTATGAATGGATTCTTCTAGTCCAATCCTTTGCTCAGTTCAGAAGGCCCTTCGGTAAGGGGAATTTCCCAACTGTTATAGAGAGAATAATGCTCATAGTGTCTGGTAATTCATCCTTCTGTTCAAACTAAATCGCCTTTCTTTGTACTATAATCTGTTGTTCTACATATGGCTGTCAGTTTTAGGCAGATGTAGAAGCAGCAGACTTAGAGGCAGCTGATTCTATCAGGCCCAATTTCCCTTTTAAAAGATGGTGCCCAGGATTGGAAACCTTCTTTCAAGAGTGGGTCAATCGTGGGCAAAGGATAATGAAAACATTACCTTCCATCATCGGCTAATGGAGCTCAAGTCGACATTAGACATTTAAGCTGTTGTATGAAAGCCTGATTCTGATAAAATCCCAAAATATTTTTCAGGAGCGAATTTCAAAGGCTTGCATTAGTCCTGCTCAATGTAGACCCACCCACCCCAAGCCTAAATTAGATACGGCTAAATGAAATCTTATTTATTTCAATATGTTTGGATTTAACCAAGGTTAAACTTGGATCCAGCTATATCCACTTCAAAGTTCTTCCTTGCGTCATACTTTTGTGTGTGCTTAAAAGTACCTTTGTTCAACCAGCTCATACTTCAGATGAGTTGCTCCAGTTAAGCAGAGCTAATTGCTTAAATTGAGCACCTCAGATTTCAAGCACTGAGTTCCTTAAATCTATATTGACAGATTCCTGCTGAACCATGTTGTGGACCCAACTGAATATGTTTCTGCTGGTTGAAGAAGTGAAAATAAGAAACTTCCTCTGTCCATCCTGTAAATGGAGAAGTGTACATTTGACAATCCATTGAAGGCAGGTCCTTGTTCTTAGACAATGCCGTTTTTCTTCACATGTGTTTATTCAAGCAGTATTAATTATAGTAGATAAAACTAAATACAATAAAGGAGAGGTTTCCACATGGAAGCGTGGCAATTACAGGCATGAATTAGTTTTTAAATATCAAAGGGTGAAAACATTTTAGGATGATTGTCCACCCAGTCCCAGAGTTCTTCAAACGTCTTGAAGCTATTTGGATGCTCTGTTGATGTAACAATGGGAGGATTAGGAAGATAATGTTTCATTCTCGTTTTATGCTTCCTCTTCTTTAAATCTGCTTCACTTTTAACACTGGACAATGAAAAAAAAAAGAAAATGAAATGGGTCACCTATGTTTCTTACATCATGTTTGTGATTCTGTGGATGAGATTCGCACATCACTCTAAGCTGTGTTGATTTGTTTAGCTTGGCTTAATGTAATGTGTGATTTCAGTTCTGGAGAGTAGTGGAGTATTATGTATGAATAAAATCACTGTATTTTTTTATTGAAGAAGCTGCGATGAGGGAAGTGTATGTATCAAATATTGCATTATGTTACCCAAAAAAAAATCGATAAATTCTTCCTTGCATAATGAAGTACAACAGTCAGCCAGGAGTCTAAGCCTATTGTATACACGCTTTTTGAAAACTAGGAATGTCTGTTTTTATTTTCATTTTCAAGTGTATTACCCAAATAACTGTGCTGCTCTGAAGTTTGGAAATCTGAGGGGAAAGATTCCTGAGTTGTCAGAATTTCAGAAAATATGTAGTATGATATTTAGCCAATCTGTTTCTCCGTAGATCAGTAAAATCTCTATGAAAACTGTATAACTTAATCTGACAGCATCCTTAAAATGTATGTGCAAAAGTTTTCTTGCTTGCAACACCCATCTTTTACTGGGCACAGATATTTCTTAAAACTTTGGATATTGGAATAAAATAGTTAACAATAAAAAAAACAGACCTGCATGCTAAGAGAGGTGTTTGCAATGATCAAATATCTCTGGTAAGATGAATGGATAAGTCATTATGTCAACATTCACAATGGATCCCAAAGTTTGTTTTCCAAGCATCTTTCTGAGATGCTACAGCAAGACCCAGGGCAGCTTTAGCTGGTCCATGAAAGTGACTGTTTCCTGATAGTCCTACTCTGAGCAAAAGGTTTCAATCCTTCTTTGAAATCAAGCAAAGAAAGTATTCAACAAGCCAGTATTCAACTCTATGATTGTTTTACATACGAGCTTGCCTTTTAATTTTATTGATTGCATTGGCAAACAGGCAAGTTTGCTTTTTCTCTAATAAATTGGTTTGTTAATTAAACACATTGATATACTTAAGTTTACCAATCAATGCTGGTATTAAATGGGTTTTCGATTGCAGCTTAATTAGCGTGTGTATGAAATTCATTGATTCATGATTAGAGTATATTGCTTTGCATGTGCTCTAAGCCCTGTTTATCCTGAGCACAGTCTGCTCTGATTAGTGTCTGCTGGCATTTGGAACAGATGAGGTAAACGCACACAGCAAGTTCTGTTCCTTGTATGGCATAATATGTTGCCATAATTTGCCCCAGGGAATGCTTGAATTAAGCATGTTGGAATTGCATAAAATAAACATTTACATTGTGCCATATGTAAATTGCTCTGTTGCATGCAAGTGTTACTGTTAAAGTTTAAAAGGAGAATCAAGTATAACATCCTTCTGTCAGAATGTCAGTTGAACACCATGTAATTAGACTGGCTACCATTTGTACCATAATCATTCTTTAGCTCCACATTCAACATTATTAAGGGATAATAAAAGCTGGATTTAAAATATTTGCTCATTTTTGACATAAGGTAGTATCATCTTTTCAGGAGCTTTGCATGGAGTTTTGGTGTGGTTTCAGTTGATCCTTCCTTCCTTCCTTCCTTCCTTCCTTCCTTCCTTCCTTCCTTCCTTCCTTCCTTCCTTCCCTCCCTCCCTCCCTCCTTTCCTTCCTTCCTCCCTCCCTCCCTCCCTGAAATCTCCTTTTTATCTCCCTTAACTGTTGCTTAGAAACCTCCATTTGATTTCTCCTGCATCCTTTTTTATTTTAAATGTAAGCTAATAACTCTTTCTGTGGCTGATGTGTGACCTTTTTAGGTGAATACAAGCTGGCTTGTACCTTGACTATGTTATGGAGCATAGAAATGTGAAGGGAGAATTCCCTTAGAGTGGAACTCCTAGGGCAGTATCTAAATGCAATATTTGTGACAGAGTTGGGCTTTCAGTGAAGGCATCTCTTTGTTTGTTTTAGGATCAAAGAAAACAATTCAGAAAATATTTTTTTTAACCACTCACTGAACTAACACAGGTCTAATTTACGCATGATTTGAAGCCTTGTTCATTAGAGGCATGACACTTTGAAGGGATAGTTACATTTTATTAATGCTGAAGATTGTAAATCCATTTCTGGTACAAGCTATTCAAGCCTTTTCTCACCTCCTTCACCATGAATTCAAAACAAGACTGAAAGAAGGAAAGTCGAAGAGTTATCACATCTACCTGGAAGAAGAAATGGTACTTTTCATGAAATACTATTGTTCTTTGGTCTTTCAGGAATCTCCCCAGGTAGTTACTTAGAAGTAACTACTTCAACTCAGAGTAAATAATTAGGAGTGCAAGGTTTCAGCATTTTGCAAATCTGAAAGAGAGTAATGAGGTCTCCAACATGATCAATATCATTATGTACGCCACGTCTTGCTTGAGTGAGAATTGAAGGACCTCATATTTGAATTTAAAATTGACTCCTCGGTGCCCACAGGGTGGATGGAGAGAAATCTACTCCTCCTCCTTTTGCTGATAATCTTTTTACCTACCTCCTTAGCAAGCTCAAGAGAAAGAGATCCCATATGCAAGCACTTCAGGCCTTTTCTCATTCTCTCACTGGTGATGCTTTTACTTGTCTTATCCTTAAAAATCTACACAACGTGATGTCAGAATAACCTTAAGAACCCAGCTCTCCAAAAGATGGCAGGCAGTTGACTCAAACAGCCTCATCCATTATAGTAAAGAAATATTGATCTTAGATATTTTAAAAATGTCATTGCTCTCAGGAATGAAGCACAGGAAAGGACACCCAGGAGAAAATGAAGATTCATGCCCAAGTTAAAATTCAATCCTGGGGAGAAAGGGGGAAGTAGGAAGACACATGACTGAGCATGCAATGTAGATGAGTTGGGGCTAAAGATCCCAGATCCTCTCTTAGATGCAAGCACTGAAGCAAAGATTTGATGGGATGCAATCAACCAATGGACTGTATACAATGGATTTGTTCCAGTGATGGTTACCGGAGACAGGTCTCTCATCTTCCCCATGTCTGAAAATTATAATTCTAGGTGCTAGGCTTTAAAATACAGAAATATCTCCCAGAGTTGCTTAACGTTTAGAGTTGCATGAAATCACACAGAATATTATGCTGTGGGGTATTAATGTGCAAAAAGTATACACCTGTTTATCTTGTCTTTTTTTTAAAAAAAAAATTCTGCTTGGGGTTGGAGAAGAAATGATCCAGCCTGGATGCCAAATTTGAAATGACATCTCCCACAAAACAAAATTTCATTCATAGTTAAATCATTCAGTCACTTTAATTTGGCCACTAACCAGCAAAACAAAACAAAAAAATCACAATGGAGGAGAGTACAACAAGCTACAGAATCATATAAGCTAATGTTTAAACATTTGGGGCATAAAAAAATAATATGGTGAAGTAGGATGTGATTTATATAAGGCAACTAAGGAATTGTTTAAAGCAATGGGGTTGTTTAAAGTAACAGAATAGTAAAAAAGGATAGCTACAAATTCATCCCAGTCTATAGGAGGAGACGTCCGATCTGTGAAACCCCAACTCTGCTAAAAAGTGGCATGGAGGTAGGAGAACATCTGGATGTGGCTGGTCTTTAGGACTACTTTTAAAGGTCTGTATAGAATTTAAAATTGACCTTCAAAAAGATCCCTTGTTACAACAGATGTCTTTTTACGGCCTTTTTAGAGCTGCCATGTCTTTTCCCAGATTTGCACAGCTGCTTCAACCTGGCAACAGATGCAGCTGCTTTAAAGAACTGCAGACTAGTTGTTCAATGCCCATTTGTGGAATCTAATCCAAAGCCTTTAGTCGACCTATTTTATTCTTTCATGACTTGAAGGAAGAAGTCCAAAGCAGAGACAAAAAAGAAGATATATCATGCGTTTTGTGCCGAGCAAGGTGGGGGGGGGAATCCCACATTGTTTTTCTTCCAATTCTCACACACACAATTTTCTGGAAGAAATTATTTTTCAAATGTCATTTAAAGAAGAAGAAAAATGGATTCAATTCATTTGGGTGGAAAGTGCTGTTTTTTGTACGTGTACTTATTTCAAATAAGGGACGCGGTGGCTCAGTGGGTTAGGACGCTGAGCTTGTTGATCAGAAGGTCGGCAGTTTGGCGGGTCGAATCCCGAGTGCCGCGTAACAGAGTGAGCGCCTGTTACTCGTCCCAGCTTCTGCCAACCTAGCAGTTCGAAAGCACGTAAAAACGCAAGTAGAAAAATAGGGACCACTACGGTGGGAAGGTAACAGCGTTCCGTGCGCCTTTGGCGTCTAGTCATGCCGGCCACATGACCACGGAGATGTCCTCGGACAAGCGCTGGCTCTTCGGCTTTGAAACGGAGATGAGCACCGGCCCCTAGAGTCGGAAACGACTAGCACGCATGTGCGGGGGAACCTTTACCTTTACCTTTACTTATTTCAAGAGAAATTGCATTCATTCATTCTTTCCATTTTCTTACCATCTTCAACAATGTGAAGTAAATCTAATTTTCTGTCTTTTCCTTAACCCCTAGGCATTTTCATTTGCTACTCTTAATATTAAGGGGGAAGGCCTGTTGGCCTTCAAAATTAACTGGAATAATTTTGAGAAATCTGGGGGTAGGGGAAAACAAAGCAAGACAAAACACCTGTGCAACTTTTAAATTCCTACTAGCTCTAATCTTAAAGATTTGACATGACTGGAGAAGAAATAGGTTGGGTTTTATTTTATTACAAACTATCTCATTCCCATTTTTTTGAATGTCTGAACTGTCATCTATTACAGTTGCTATAATAATGTGTTTTATGCAATTTTATTGCATTTTGCGTCCTTTTAATAGCAATAGCACTGCGACTTATAATAACAACTGTTAAATATAGCAAATATTATAGATTATAAAGATTATGAAATAAAATAATTGGGAGTAACAGCAGCAACGACAAACAATAACAAAAAGGAATATTTTTATTCTTTCCTGCCCTTTCCAAGAAGCATTCAGGACTAACAGGCCAGCTTCAAATAAATGCTAAATAAAAATCTGGATCCAGTTTGCTCTTAATTCTGTGTCCTGGCTCACCCAGATTGTGCAATTGCTTTGAAATCTGCCCCTCTGCAGGGCTGCTGTAAAAAACTGCCAAGGAATAGCGAAGAAGATTTGAAATGCTTTCTAGAGGAAAAAAGGCTGTCGGTTCTTCAAACATCATTGGCCTGTCATAAAAAGACTTTTGTCTGGAAAAGAAGAAAGAGGAGCAAAGATTTTTTTTAAATAGGTTCATTTTGCTTTATTTTTCCTGTAGCCAAAAAAATGTTGCCTGTTTCCTTTATTAATTTCCATCCGACTTTGGCGTGTGCTTTTTGCATTTTACCTTTATTTTATGTCACAGTGATGAAGGCTGGAGGATATTTAAAAAGGAAGACAACTGCTGGGTACATTATTGTAATCTGACAAAGGCAACGGGAAAAAAAATGGGGATTGAGTTAATGATTTATTAATGGAGTAGGGACATTGGTGTAGGCTGTCAAACTCATGCCCAAAACATTCTTAGAAAATTAAAAGACGTTTATTTGAAATTGTCTACATTGTGTTGAGGACGGGTTGGCTCGCTCCATTGGGCCCATTGTCCAAGAGTGTTAATATCCCCCTTGGTGGCCATTTTGTGAGGGCAGCCACAACATGCTTCCAAAATTCCAGATATGTCTCGTGAGCTGTTCCTGATGTAGCTGCATTTATTTATTTATTTATTTATTTATTACATCGACACGCACCCATTTTGTGGTTCGAGGTGAGTCTGGGCAGCTTGCATGCACTGTGACTAAGCATGGTGAAAGTTACAGTGCTGCCCAATGGTCCCATGCTGTTCACAATTTGTAAATGTAGAATAAATAAATTTTCAGAGCCTTACAAATTCTTCAATTGCTCAGCCTTGAACAAGGCATCCTTGAGTCCTTGACCATTCAAAGTTGCAAGGGCACTGAAAAAAAAATGAGTTACCATTGGTCATTGTAAGTGTACTTTGTGTACACTTAGTGTACCACTGCAGCATCCACACAATCTCATGGTCAAAATTTGGACACTATTCCTGACAGGATGACAGAGTCTTGCAGCATCCCAGGATCACATGATCAGCATCAGTAACCTTCCAACAAGCAAAGTCAATAGGGGAAGCCAGATTCGCTTAAGAACTGTGGCAAAAGAGGTCGTAAAATTGGACGCAACTCACTTAACACTTACGTAGCAACTGAAACTCCAGTCCCCATTTTAGTTGCAAGTTGAGGACGACCTGTAATACATCTGTGATTTATTTTTTTTCTTAATAGCCTACATCCTTGTTGATGTTTCTTAATATAATATGGTACCCTTCTGCTTTCATTTATTTATTTATTTATTTATTTATTTATTTATTTATTTATTTATTTATTTATTTATTTATTTATTTATTTTATTAGATTTATATACCGCCCTTTTCCGAAGGACTCAGGGCGGTTTACAGGGTATTTAAAACAACCAGTACAAAAGTTAAAACAAATTTAAAAAGATTAAATCATCCCTAAAATTAAAACCCCAGTTAAAAATTCTCAGCCCGGGCCGGAGAGCTCAAAGAGCCAGGTCTTCAGGTCCCGGTGAAATGTGCGAAGGTCGGGGGCAGTCCTAAGTTCCTTCTGCAAAATGAAATTTCATTTATGGGAATTAGCGACACCTTCTCTTAATCCAGAGAGCCATCGGAAAGTATGCCAGATTGCATCTAAAAAAAGCCCACTCTTTTTAAGGAAGACAAAATGCACATGGAATCTACATCTTTGCAAGAGAGGAATATTGTGTCAAGAAAATTTGAAAAAAGGCAATAAATTGCTAGCTCTTAAGTTGGAAAGAGAAGAGTAAAGTATTCTAGAAAGGAAGGAAATTTATTTTATTACTTAGCTAATATGCCAGGGACTATGATCCGAAGATTCACATGCGTGCATGATCATAACCATATCCATCTATTTTTAAAGAGAGAAACTTCAAATACATCCCAAGAATTCTTGTCCTTTTTCTTTTCTGGGGTTTCTCCATATCTAACTTGAAAACAAGTGTTTAGACTTTTGGTAGATCACTCTGCAAAAAGATTTCAATATGTCTGCTGCAGCGAGTTTGACTCTTTCTAGCCTTTGCTAAAAGTTTGGCTGGAAGAAATCAGATTGCATGAAAATTGCAAGAGATGGTACATAAGATAGTCAAGGAAAAGACAGGGTTTTTTTAATAAAAAAAACCCAAAACATTCCCATGGGTTAACAATTTAGCCTTTGTAGTGTAGAGGTCATTTGTAAATCTGGGTAGAATATTTCTGTGGTTCCAGAGTGTTCTTTGAAAAGATCTCAGATGCAGAAAAGACCTTGCCAACATTTTCTGATGATCGTTTAGTGGTTGTGCAGTGGTTAGAATGCAGTATTGCAGGCTAACTCACTGCCTCACTGTCAGGAGTTCAATCCTGACCCACTCAGGTTTGGCTCAATCCTGACCCACGGTTGGTAAAATGAGGACCCAAATGGGGGCAATATGTTGATATATGTCCATCCTTCCATCGTCTGTCTAATCTATCATCATCATCATCATCATCAATCATGCAAAACTGCTTAAAATAAATGGTGGTGCAAATATAATTTTGCTTTCATTTTTTTTATTTTTAAAAACATCAAGTCTTGTAGAAGTAGGATATGCACTCAAATGCATAAACACACAAAGAGAGAGAGAGAGAGAAAGAGAGAATATGAGCAAAGTTAATGTTGATTTGTCCTTCTCTAGGACCACAGTAGAAGAATATCTTTTGGAATTTAAGTTTATATGTTCCAACTAGTTCACTGAATTTTCAGAGTGGCTATGTTAAAGCCCATTGTATTTACTGTGGCATAAAGTTCAATCTTTGCTTTCTACATCCTGTGTAGGACAGTCATAGAAGTTTGAAAGCAAAAAATCTTTTGTTCCAGGTGAGTGTACAGGATCACCCACTGTGAAACCATATGTTTTCTGAATCACAACAACCCACATCAATAAGTCAACCAGCGTTATTATAATGCACATTTTCCTACCATGCTTTCTTGAGAACAGCACTGATTTATTCTGCATCTTTTTTTTTAAAATCCCTTCAAGTTTCTTAGAAGACTTTGCAGAACTCAGCCTCTGTGCCTTGAGAGGAAATATGGACAGGTTTATTTCCACATTGGAATTTTTTTTCCCCCAAAGTGAAGCTTTTGAATAAAGGCCAAATTGAAATTACAAAGCGTTTTTGTTTTAAAATCAAACTAGAAAAGAAGTATTTAATCATTCCAAAACTCCAGATGTCACTCTAAAGTCTTCTTTTAAAAAAAAAGACTCCACAGTACCTTTTTTAAAATATAAAAAGTAGTTTATTATTTCCTTTAAGATAGCCTTTAAAGCTGTTGGAAGAGCCAAAAACTTTCCCGACGAGCATAAGAGACAGCAATGAGTTCAGAAAGTTCAGATTAATTCGCAGGCTGAATCTTTCTGAGACAGCTCTTAGCTTTGGTCACATTTAAAGTGCTCCATTCTGTTGTCATTGACATGTCATTGATTTTTTTTTTTCCTACTGATTTCTTTTTATTAATATCACAACCTTTAGATTCGCCCCCCTCCTTCTGTCTTCCACATTATATACAGTCCGTCATAGCATGTGAGTTTCTTGCATTCAAAGAAAGCTTGGGAACTTTCTCTTTAACAAAAACACACCGTTTTAAAAGGAACGACTGCTTGATGATAAAGTTGGAGAAATAATGTGAATTTGATGACAATTACATAGAGCTGGTGGGGGCCTGTCTTGGCAGCTTACTTGATCATTTAGGGCTAGGAAGACAGGTCAATTTGGAGATAGCGTTCCCACAAGCTAAATACCAAACTGCATTGTAAAATCCAGGAAAGCAGACGGGCACAACAGTACTGTGTTCAAACTACTGAGTTCTAGAGCAGTGGTTTGTATGGAAAAATGCAATGGCTTTTTCTTTATGCCATGCTGCAATCTAAGCTTAGTTCAAGGTTTGTCTGCATTTCACTCCTGCAGAAATGCACACTTTCAGAAGAGTACTACAATAATATCTCCCTCCCTGGAAATACGAAATGAATTGCTTTGATTATTTATAGGTGAAGATTAGTTGCGGGCCTATCTAAGCCGGGATGATCTATGCACGGTCACTCACGCGCTCGTGACCTCTCGACTAGACTATTGCAACGCTCTCTACATGGGGCTGCCCTTGAGGACCACCCGGAAGCTCCAACTGGTACAGAATGCAGCCGCAAGAGTTGTGTTGGGAGTCTCCCGATACTCCCATGTCACACCTCTGCTCCGTGAGCTGCATTGGTTACCAGTTGTCTTCCGGGTGAGATTCAAGGTACTAGTAATGGTGTTCAAAGCCCTACATGGCAGGGGTCCGGAGTACCTCAGGGAACACCTGCTGCCGGCATCAACTTCCCTCCGCCCTGTGCGTTCCCACAGAGAGGGCCTCCTCAGGGTGCCACCGGTCAGAGAATGTCGATTGGTGGCCCCCAGGGGGAGATCCTTCTCTGTGGGCGCCCCGGAGCTATGGAATCAGCTACCGGTTGAGCTCCGGATGGCGCCCGATCTTCGCTCCTTTCGCCACGAGCTAAAAACATACTTTTTTTAACAAGCTGGCCTGGCCTGATGAGGGGACTGGGGGGGGATTGTTATTGTCATTTTATTGGGGTTTTAAGATGTATTTTTAGTATATGGGCATGGATTTAATTATTTTTTAACTTTTGTAATCCTGTATTTTTATTCTTGCCCTGTTCACCGCCCTGAGTCCTTCGGGAGAAGGGCGGTATAGAAATATTATTAAATTAAATTAAATTAAAAAGATTAGTTGAATTAGAGTCAGTTTGGCGTAGTGGTTAAGCCATCAGACCCATGACAAGGAGACTGGGAGTTCTAGTCCCACCTTATGCACTAAACCAGCCGGAAAACCTGGGCCAGAGTCCAGGGCTTTTTTTCTCATAGAACGCTCAGAACGGAGTTCCGGCACCTTTTTTGGATGGAACCTTGTAGGGTAGGCAAGGCGGGTTGTATGACATGTGTGAGTTCCGGCACCTTTTTCTTTTACAAAAAAAGCACTGCCAGAGTCGATGGCGATTCTCAACCATCAGGCCATGGTTGTCTCAAAGGTGATTTTCTAAAAGGCAACTGGACTTCCTTGTTTTTGTTTTTCCTTGAAAATGAACATCTTGGATGAGAAGTGAAATGTTTTCAAAGAAAAAATGGAGAAAGCCCAGTTGCCTTTTGGAAAAGCACCTTTGGGACAACCTGGGCCAGTTCTTCCTTCTCAGCCCTACAGAGAAGACAGTGCTTTTCAAAGCACCTCCAAAATATTGCAGGGACTTGTCTGGTTCTTCCCACAATTTTTTAAATCCCCGTTCCATACTTAATAATAATAATAATAATAATAATTTTATTTATATACCGCCCTTCTCCCGAAGGACTCAGGGCGGTGAACAGGGCAAATATATAAAAAATACAAAAATACAAAAGTTAAAAGAAAATTAAACATATGCCCGACTAAAAACAGTAAATACAAATATTAAGAATGACCATAAAACCCAACCCATTCCCCATCAGGCCAGGCCGGCTTGTTCAAATAAGAGTGTCTTCAGACTTATTGTATTGCATTGCTTTTTTCTTTTTCTTTTTTTCTGTGCTTTGTCTTGGACTATAAATGTATTCTGGTGAGTTAATAAAGCTATGCTGCAGATGCTAAAATTATTTGAGCTGTAAACAGTAAACAGAAATCAACTTTTTATTCTTCTGAAGAAAGGAATTCTGAAGTTCTCTCTCTCACACTCACTCTCACTCTCTCCCACTCTCTTTCTCACTCACTTTCTCTCTCTCACTCTCTCTCACCCACTTTCTCTCTCTCTCACTCACTCACTCACTCTCTTTCTCGTGTGTGTGTGTGTGTGTGTGTGTGTGTGTGTGTGTGTCCCTGGGTGCATATACGTATGAGCATGAAAGGGAATCTTAGTGATATATTTTATCATTCAAGTTATAGAAATGAGAATTTAAGAGAGGCTCTCCTTTAGAACATTCAGTGTAACTCACTGGAGAGGAAATCTCCAATTTAAAGCAAACTTAACTTTAGGCGAACTTTGAAATCAACATTCATCTTTGGGAAAGGCATTTTTATAGGTTGCAAAATTTAACAGGCAGTTGAATCAGCTAAAAATTAAACTTATTAATTAATGGAAGCACACTTTAATCAGGGAACTTTAATTGGTGCAGCTGAGATTGAAATTCACACCCATTAACTTTTTGAAGCTGTTATGGTTCTTGACGTACAATAAAATGGAATGTTAAATAAAACTTTTAAGGACATTGTTTCTCTAGACATCCTCTGATCAAGTGGAAACATATCTTAACTCATGAATTAAGGATGATGATCAGCGTGGGAGAGCCAACCCATGATCTCCATATAATATTCTTCAGGTACAGAGCCTACACATGTTAAGGCTTTATGCATCGATACCTCAATATATTGAGGCTGACCACTTGTGTCCCTATCTACTTCTTTGAAGATAAAAGGTAAAGGTAAAGGTTCCCCCGCACATGCGTGCTAGTTGTTTCCAACTCTAGGGGCCGGTGCTCATCTCCATTTCAAAGCCGAAGAGCCAGCGCTTGACTGAGGACGTCTCCGTGGTCAAACTGCCAACCTTCTGATCGACAAGCTCATGTCTAGATGCCAAAGGCGCACGGAACGCTGTTACCTTCCCACCGCAATGGTCCCTATTTTTCTACTTGCATTTTTACGTGCTTTCGAACTGCTAGGTGGGCAGAAGCTGGGACGAGTAACAGGCGCTCACTCTGTTACGCGGCACCCGGGATTCGACCCGCCAAACTGCCAACCTTCTGATCGACAAGCTCAGCATCCTAACCCACTGAGCCACTGCATCCCTACTTTTTGAAGATACACACTTCCAAACAATCTTAAAACCATTTATAGCCATATTTATGGATTATCTATAATTTTATATATCCTTCAGGACTGAGCAAATGGATGGCAATTTTTTTCTTGTTGCTGCTTAGGGCTACATTTATTCTAAGGCTGAAGGTTGAATGATAAGCAGGAACATTCATTCTCTTTTTGCTGTCTTTCTTCCAAGCTGTAGGAATAGATAACACTCGGTGATCTTCTTGTGCATAAAGAAATTAGTCTGAGGGCTGCATTATTTTCTTTTACTCTCATTCCCTAGAAAATTCTACTATTGAGAGTAAGGTGGAGGGAACATCAAACAAGGGAAAATAATGCTTTCCGTACTGCAGATCCTAAGTTGAGAGGATTAGAAGGATCAGATAGCAGGTGATTAGAATGATCTTTTGCCCAAGATCAAGGAAAATTGCAAAAGATCAAGTTCAAATTTAACCTGATTACCCATAAAGGAGTTTCCTAATTTATATCCAGTGCTGAATAAAATGGTTTTGATTTGATTTTATTTTTAGCCTCCTTCAAAGTTCTTTGGGTTTTTTTCCTCCCAAACCACAACTTTTAATGTGCTTCAAATTTCGTTTGATGCATTACTTACTGTATGTATATATAACTTCTCTCAGAAGAACAAAGCTGAAGCCACCAGCCTGAGGATGACGGATGAGATTTCGTCGAAACGTTGCCCTGATACCTCCAATTCTACGTGGGGAAAAACCCGAATGACCAAAGATCTACATATATATCTGTGCAGTGGTACTTAAGAAAACAAATTGCTCTAAGAAAAATTCAGATCATCCCCTACTTTGTGCCATATTTCTGTGGTATTTGGTAGCAACCTGACTCTGTAAGTGAGAAATATACAGTTCTTTTTTGTTTAAAGTCCGCTTAATGTAAGACCGATAAACGGAAACAGGATTTTCCCTATGTAAATTCCTATGCATGGGAAAAAAAAATGCCTGTAAGACTTCTGCAATGTATGAATGCATGTTTAAAAGAGGCACAACGACAGTAATTAGATGACCCCCTCTCTATGTAATATGCATTTACCCCGCTTGCTTCTTGTTTTGATTTATTCTGCTCTTTTGTTAGGAGCAGTGTGAACGAGTGGTGTTACTTTCTCCTACTGTTAATGCAAGACCATAAGTTCTAATTTTGATGTCTCAAAGGTGCTTTTTCAAAAAGTAACTGGACTGCTGTTGTTGTTGTTGTTTTTTCCTCCTGAAATAAAAGCACCTTTGATTTCAACCATGACCTGGATGATTGAGAATCTCCATAGACACTTCTAATGTTGAGGTGTGATGAGCAATTCCGAGATGCAATTTCATGCAAATAGGCAAGACTGAAGAGATGGTAACGAAAGGGTCTTCTTCTCTTCCCCCCCTGTCTCCCTTCAACACTGCCCTCTGAAAAGCTCAACCTTGTTTTTCTAGAGATCAAGTGGCTTTTGTCACATGACATTTTCTGCTCAGGGGGCTTTAGAGATTTGCAGAAGAAAGAAAAAAACACATCCTGTGCTTTGTTTTCCAACAAGGGATATATTGTAAGCCATCCCGGGTCTGCAAAGGTTGCGATTCTCTGGATTTTTGTCCCCTGAAAACAGCAGTTCTTTCTGAAGTACAGTAATTTAAGCAACTCGCCTGGCATCCAACATGGAGATGGGATGAGTTTTATTCATAGAGAACCATTATCGCTTTGGCTTTTGTGCAATGCAATTCTAGCCATACAAGACAGGATTCTGTCTCTGTCTGTCTGTCTGTCTGTCTGTCTGTCTGTCTGTCTTCTGTCTCTCTCTCTCTCTCTCTCTCTCTCTCTCTCTCTCTCTCTCTCTCTCTCTCTCTCTCTCTCTCTCTCTCTGTGTGTCTGTGTTTATGTGCATTTTTACATTCCCACAGTGGATGAATAGATGTATAATTTCTATGCAAGTGAGCCAGTACCATGAATATGGACAGGGCTATTATTTTTTGAGCTTTTATAGACTATATTCAGATTGCTTTGATTTATTCTGAGGCTTATTTTGCAGATTTAAACCATTATACTAACCATTAACTAGAGAAAAATTCTTGTATTGTTCATTCCAAACACTATCATCTGTTCAGAGTTTCCCAGAAGTGATCCAACCTCAAAACAAGCTATTTTGAGTCTTCCTGATTGTTTGAAATTGGTTGGAGTAGAACCCTTTTGAGACTAGAACAATTTGCACAACCCAAAAAGAAGGTCAACAATGCCTGTTCTTAAACTTTTGTTAGCCAATATTAGTAGACTGGTTAGAAGCAGTGCTGGGATTCAAATATGTGAACAACCGGTTCTCTGTGTGGACGCCGCTTCTGGAAGTCCATTCTCATCCTGGGGAATAAAAGGTTAGCTACCAGTTCTGCTGAAATAGTATGAACCAGCTGAATCCCACCACTGGTTAGAAGAAATATTGAATATTGTTAAAAATGGAGTAGAATGACATGTGTTTGAATATTAGTAGCTCAGGTTGGTAGTTGGGATGTTGGTTTGATCTCCAAGCTTGACGATTTGGCTGCAAACATTTTGTCTCCATTTGGAGGGACATTTTCACTGTGCTTTGAATTGTGGTTGTCTGTTAGAGCACTGACCTTTAAATACCTCTTTGTGTACCAAAGACTATCGCCCAGCAACAACAACCAGCCAATCAAACAGCCCGAAACCAGACCATGACTCAGAAACATCTGGACAAATAACCCACACTAATTTACATCAAATAAAAAGGTATTTAAAAGCCAGTGCTCTGACAGATGAGCACAATTCAAAGTGCATTGAAGATGTCCCCCTGAATGGAGGCGAAATGTTTGCAGCCAAATTGCCAAGCTCAGAGATCACACCAACAGCCCAGGATGTAGAATTTTATGTAATCTATGGGTTATGAAGAACTTGCCTTTCCTTTGTACCCCAATTCCAGTTGCCCAGGCATGTGGACATGTATATGACCTCACCCATCCTCTTTAATGGTACAAAAGAAATGTGAAGAAGTATGGCCATCTGTATATAGATATGCATCTATTCTCCAAACTCTCCAATATATCTTGAACTTTTTTTTATCTTCAGAACTAACTTCTTCATATAGATTCTGCCTACTCTAAGCAATATGCAGGTTCCTCTTTCTAGAGAGATGGAGGATGGGGGTATATAGTATATAGGTCCCTCATTTAGGAACAATATACCCCCCAGGGTTCAAAGTACTCCCACTCCCCCATTTTTTGTGAAACAGGTCAGATGGTAGCAACAAACTCTAAAGATGTTCGTGTTTTATTGATTTAGTGGATGGTTTCACACATGGACACTATAAGCTGTCTAAAGTTGTTCAAGTAGATGGCACTCAGTTAATTGTAATAAAAAAACAATGGAAATTCAATGGTAGGGCAATCTCCCAACATAGCTAATATAAACAAACAGTACTGAAAATTTTCCTGGGTATATCTTATATCACTAAGGTTTGCAGCCATGCTTTTGTCTCTCTTGCTCTCTCTCAGATTCCCTCAGGAATTTTCTTTCATTACAATAGATTCACTAGCATAATTCACAAAATTTAAGGCAAATATTGCTGTCTCAGCAGGGCCATAAAATACTGGAAGTGAAGGCTGTTCTATCAAAATATGCCCCGCTTTGAACAAATCCATTACATTCCAGTTGAATGGTTTGCATTGGTCTTAAGTCAATGAATTCTCTTTCCTTTTCTTTTATCTTCTACACTTATTAACCTTTTCCTGCAACACTGTCTCATGCAATTTCAGCCGCTCATATGGCACTGCGACCCACAAGACATTACGGGAAAGCAGCTTCCTATCTTTTTAATACAACAACAACAACAACAACAATAATCCATTGTGGTTAAGTAATTTCACCCCGGTTGATATTTTTTTTCCAGCTGAGGTAAAATCCACGTATGTTAAATGAAATAATTATGCCAGCTTAACAACACAAACATTGCCATAGATTTTGGACTACAGACTGCATAACACAGCATACAAAGAAGCAAAGATGCACATTTATTGAAGAATATTAATGTGAAATAAACACTGGACTGTATCAAAAAGATAGGAGCGCCAACATGCTGACACAAAACCTATAGAAATCAGGGGGGAAAGAAAATTCCTCCTGGCACAACTACTCACCAAAATCTGATAGTACCCAACAAATGCAACTAGAATGGGATAGAAACTTTACTGTTTAGTCATTTGAACATATCAAAATATAAAACTAAGACAAATATACAAGAAGATACAAAGAAAACAACAGGCTATCTCGATAGTAAGTAAATTGGCACTAGATAAGAATCAACAGTATTCAAGTGAGGCTGAACTTCGACCCTTTTTGGGAATGTAAGTATACTAGGCTGATAACTTGCTTGACTCCATCCCCAGGCTTTTTCTGTTTCTCTCCTACAGTCTTTCTTTAATGGAACTCCATGAAACCGCCCCTATTTTTCCATGGAATCTAACAAGTGTAATTTATTCCTTCCGATTTTTGGCTACTGTCAATAAAGGTGATCCTTCTCCTGCAACCAGAAATTCACAACCCTGGGCATTTTTCTTCTCCTATGTACACACTGGAAAAAAAAATATATCGGATAGCTATTGTCTGTTTTTAGCAACTGCTCTGGTTTGATCATTAGGCCGGTAACTCTTTGACCAACAAAGGAATGGATTGTCAAACCCATCGTATATAACTTTTCATTGCATTGCGAGCAGCCACTTATGACTAACATGGTAGGAGAAAAATAAAGCCTTCAAAGTCATTTGCTTTCTCTGGCAAGCCTGAAGCTATTATTTTTCATCCTAGACTTATTTATGGCAGGAGACATTCACAGACCGATAGATGCTTAGTTTTCGCTTGATGGACGAATTGTATCAAGATGGGTGTCAGGGCTGTTGGGACTTTTCAAAAGCTTGCATTTCCTATAATTTTTTTTCTCTCTTTTTTTTGACAAGTTGAAGAAAGCAATGTAAATTCTTGAGGATTTTGCTAACTTTTTTTAAAAAAAAAATATGTCAAACTTTGCTGACAAGACGTAGCTAGAACATCTTTTTTTTTTTTAAAGGAACATCGATCAGGCTTATCCACCAGTATCCGAAAAGCAGACACCAAAGTAAAAGTAATAAACATTGGAGAAGTAGGTCTTCTCAACATCCACATAACATCTGATTTAAAGCTCTGGCTGTTATAATTAAAATGCTTTGCTTGCATTTTAAACTTTTTTTTTTTACTTTTTTATCATTATACAATCTGTTTGAAAATAAACTTCCCCTCTCCTGCCCCCCACAAAGGATCAGAAATTTGGGGGAAATTGTCATATCTATTTTCACTATATTTCTTTCATTTGGCTTAGTTATTCACTGGGGGGGGTTACATTTCTTCTTTATCTGATGAGTATTTCTCTCTCTCTCTCTCTCTCTCTCTCTCTCTCACACACACACACACACACACACACACACACACACACACACAAACAAAACACACACACACACACAACGACATGCTGAGTATCTATCTGCAAAGAAGAATCCCATAATTTCACAGGAATTGCATAATCTCATTGTCATATTTTCCTCTATGGATCATGCCTTACCCAAGTGGGATAAATTGTTCCTATCTACTTGTTCCATCAACCCTCAAAGCAATTTGTTTTATTTTTCAGTTTTTTTTTCCATTCCCCCCATTTTTTTAATTGAAATGGATTGGATTGGAATCCACTTTGGACAGAAAACAGTTCTCAAAGAGTGTTAAAAACTCATTCAAATAAATAAGGAAGTTCTAGGTTGAATGAATCAGTATAAGAGAAGATTATTAAACATGAGGCTGTGTTTTGCTGGGACTTGTGTTCTTGTTGTGTTTGTTGAGCCCCAGCAAGTGGCAATGTTTACCTAATCATGGCTGATCTAAACAGAATTGAACCTTAATAGGATACTTAATACTTGATACTTAAATAGAAGAACACATAAAGATCTCAGGGATGTAAGCTATCTTGGAAAGGAAGAAAACAACATGAAGTCAACTTGGGAAAAAAGCAATAATAAAACATCTTACATTCTGTACAGTTCTGGGCATCTAAAGGCCATGAATCAACCTCATATTGAGGGACTCTTTGCTAACATAACATACATTAAAAACAAACTTAACAAATCTGAGAGTTTAAAACATTTCTGTTCTATCAACCCTTGAGTAACCTATATAAATATATGTATACACAGAGTGTGTATGTGTGAATGTGTATGACTACCATCTCTCTCTCTTTCTCATCTATCTATCTATCTATCTATCTATCTATCTATCTATCTATCTATCTATCTATCTATCTATCTATCATCTATCTATCTATCTATCTATCTATCTATCTATCTATCTATCTATCTATCTATCATCACCATCTCTGTCTCTTTCTCTCTCTATCTCCATCCATCCATCCATCCATCCATCCATCCATCCATCCATCCATCCAAAATAACACCTTCAGAATTGTCTTCTTCTTGCCTTTTGTATTGCTTCCTTTAAACCAAAATATATAAAAAGCTGCTGGAGAGCAAAGGGATGCATTAGTAATGCTACAAGTCATAAAATAATATAAATACTTACTTTTTTGCCAAGCCAGATTCACCAATCAAGAATAAATGAACGTGTGTGAATTATTCAAGACATCTCAAACACAGCAAATTGTACTCCAACTGAATATTGTGAGCACTCTATTCAAAAATGCAACAAAAGACATCACTAGTCATATTAAACGCTCCTTCCATAAAATGTCAGATGAATTTTGTCTCCGGTAAATGTTGAACTGGAAAAATTAGGAAATCTGTAGTTTTGTACAAACATGCGACTGTTACAATACAGACTGTGTATGTGGGCATATCATTCATTTAGGGCAGGGGTAGACAACCTTGGCTCTTTGATGACTCCTGGACTTCAGCTCCCAGAATTCCTGAGCCAGCATGGCTCAGCTTGGAAACCTCTCCCTTTCCCCTCAGCATGGCTGGCTCAGGAATTCTGGGAGTTGAAGACCACGAGTCATAAAAGAGCCAAGGTTGCCTACCTGCGACTTAGGGTACGTGTGGATCCTTGAAAATCTGACCAGCATTAAGGTTATTTTTATTCCCCAGTGCCTGTAGAAGTGCTATAACCATTCTCAGAAAATAAAATGAAAGACTCTCTTTCGCTCCTTTGGTAGGATATACAGGCAATCCTTGACTTGCAACCATTTATTGAGTGACCATTTAAAGTTACAATGGCATTGAAGAAAGTAACGTATGGCCATTTTTCAGACTTACTGTCCATTCCAGTGGTTACGGGATCAAAATTCAGACTTGTAGAAAGGATCTCACATTTATGAGGATTGCTGTTTCCCAGGGTCATGTGAACACCTTTGGTGACCTTTTTTAGTTTGAAAAGATGCTACCAGCTTTCTGATTTTTGACTGGCATAGGTTATCCTGGCTTTCCTTTCTACAAACTTCACCAGATGTCCCCCAAACCTATCAGTATGCACATTTCTTTGGTTTCTCCAGACTGGGGAGAAATGCTACTAAGCTCACTGCATGATTATTACACATGGCACCATTCCTTTTCCTTTTTGAAAATTGGAGGAAAGATGTGTTTCAATATATAGACTTAAGCCATCCCCCACCGTGTGTCTGCTTCTCACTCTAGTTAAGCAGATCCTTATCAGGAAAAGCTTGCATCTCTGGCAATTTAGTAGTTTTAAAGTTCTTTCATAAATAACTTGCCATTCAGAAACTCATTGATCAAAGCCTTCCATGAACACATAAATAAATAGATCAAAAGGAAAAAAATGGACGGAAGGAAAAGAACAGTCTGACACTTGTTGATAACCAGCCAGCCAACTAGCACAGTCTAACACCTAAAATACTCCAGTGGTTAAAAAAATGGGACACCCTAAAATGCTATCCCTATGTATTCAATATACGTACTCCAAGCAAATATAATTAGGATAGTAATTACTATGTGATCTTACCTCTTGATGTAGAGGGAAATTCTGCTAATCACGAAGGAACTTCTTTCCAGTTAGATGTCTTTGTAGATTACAGCTTGGGTTGATATATGCACAGCTGCCAATGGTGGGCCAGTGTCTGTACAGTTTGCACACGGTACTAAAACCATTCAAAATGGCAGTGGGAGCACCTTTTTTTTCTTGCATGAATGCAGCTCAGCTGTTTTTCCTCTCTCTCTCTCTCTCTCTCTCACACACACACACACACATCCCAGTTGAAAGTATATTTTCATTTTAAGCATATCTACCAGAAATATTTGTACAGATTTGTAATGAGACTTTTTAAAAAATAAAGGATACTTGCTCAGTTGAAGATATTTCTGTAGCAGAAGGAATGTCCTAGTTTATTAAATAGATTAAGGATAGCAGCTCTTTCAGCAAATGATCGGTTAGCTCCCCAAAGTCATTTGCATAGAGATCCCCTGATAAGTGTTTTTTTTTAAGTAAGTAAAGGGCATTCTTTTAATCTTGTTTTGCAGTCAACACGTTGCTTGCATATGAGTAGGCTGTCACTCATTCCAGGACCTCTCTGTAGATATTGTGAAAACTTCCAAAGAGTCTGCTACTGGAATTTGTATTCTTGCTCCATATCTGGCTCACTTATTTCTCAAAGGATTGGTTGGTGTTGCTGCTGTCACCTGCTTCTTTGAGTCAACTGCTGTGTTTTATGTGGGGTTAAGAGGGAAATTAGACCAGCATTACTTTTCTATCAATAATGGGCAGGATTGTCCACCCATGGTGCTACCAAGGAGTACAGCATCGATACAGGGCGTGTGTTTGCCTATGTCATCTAGAATGGCATTATGGAGTCGCAAACTTTAAAGATGACAAATGGTTTCACCATTCTTGTGTAGACAAAGACCTGGTTCACCCATCATGTAAACTATGAATCTAACTAATGTGCTTGTAAACTATTGTTTATGGTGTAGAATGTTAGGTTTACTCCTAATTATACTGACCCTTAAAATGCTAAAATTTCTTAGAAAGCAGTATGAAGTAGTAATAATTGTGTGTTTATGCATCTACCTACCTACATGTAAATTTTCAGTTCAAATCCACTGCTGCAGGAAGGGACTTTTCATTGAAGGTTATGGAAAATGTATTGGTTGATAGATTTTTTTTCCCAACTTTCCTGTCTAGGGCTGAGAAAGAATGACTGGTCCAAGTTTAGAAGAGAACTACAACCTGGATTTAATCCAGCACTTTCACCACTGCAGCACTCTGTCTTTTAAGCTATGAATTAATCCACCCAATTTTGGCTGATTCAGTAATCTGTGGCTGCACCATCTGTGACCTTGTTTGGGAAAGGAATCCAACCATACAGGAGGCAAGTGTGCCATTTTCATCAGCATAAGATGCCAATGACTTGACAGTCTTCACATCCTATGCTATCTGGATCCAGTCCCATAGGCTTTCTTCAGTCTAGTTTCCAGAATATTCAGTTCTCCCAAGATATTGGTCATGGCACCTGAAAATTATGGGAGGCATCATCAAAAATATCTCAAGGGCAAGAGATTGTGGAAGACTGAATTAGACTGCTATAATGACATAAAAGTCACTAATGCAACCCACAGGATTGTTCTGAATGAAAATACTTCCTTTAAATCCCAGAACTTTATTTTTCTTGCCAATTATTGGAGTGAATTTTTCATGAAGCGGTAAACTTGATGTTTCTAATCTGATCAAATGTCAAGTACGGTATTATATAAGGTATATTTTTGGTTTGGCAGGAGAGCAAATATATTATACACCTATATTCAGAAGCCAAATACCAGTGCAGAGGGGACATGTTACCGTTCTATTCCTTTAAATTATTACTGGGAAAAAGTTCACAGTTTCAGTCTAGTGTTTTCTGTCTAATACCAGGCATTTGTTCATAGTTCATTTGTTCAACTAGAGAAGCATGCACGTTGATGGCCACAAAGTGACTGTCGAATACAGTCATTTATCCTTAAGACAAATATATTCCTGTAACATGAGAACACAAGTTCCCTTCACTCCCTTGAATGTTTCTTCCATCTACAGAAGGAAAAAAAAATCTTCACATCCATCAGCTTGAAAGCAAGAACACCAAGTACCCATAAGAGTTGTTTGTTTCTCAAGGTTAGGCAGTATTGATTAGAGTAACTGTAGTATTTCCTACAAGCTTTTGGCACTTTTAATATGCTGCAAAATTCAAAAGAAAAAAAAATCTGGAAAGAGCAGCAAGAATGTATGATAACCATGAAGCAAAAGCAAAAGCATTACATCTTTCAGCAAGCTCAGCTATTTGATGGTTCCATTTGAAATCTTCACTTCTGCAAGGACACCATTCATGGGGAAAAAAAATCAGATACACACCAATCACCAGAAGAAACTCAGCTGGTTTTGTGGCTCTAATTTTATTAATAAGCAGCTTAATTAACAAGACAACATGCTGTACATAACCTGAAAGAGAACTACAGGGGTTTAAGTGAATTTCCAGAGCTATTGGACTTAAGAGCATATGATGTGCAATAGCCTGATTCTAGAGTGTTGATTAGGGTAGGTTTAAATACAAATACACAGACTTAATCACTTTCAAATCCTTTAGTATGCCACAAAGTGAGGAAAAAAAATCTCCCTGAAGTACAAACTCAAATACAGATATTTACAAAAGGTTTTCAGTTATCTTTCTGTCTTAGGGTTAACATGAGATATGAATCATTTTATTATTATTTTTTTCATATTTGCCAGATAATGGTGTCTTTGACCTGTTAAGGATCACAAAACCCAACCCATCATTTTAAAACGAGGAGACCAGGCCATAATCTGATGAGCACCAATTCCAACATAGTTTTTTTTTTTTTTAAAAGGATCTTCAATTGCATAGGGATACGTTTGTTATAAAACTCGTGGTAATTTCAGTACACCGATGTTTCCTTATCCTCTGAAAGTTGGCGGAAAAAAAAGTCCTTTCATCAATTCATCATACATTTTTGTTAAGGTACACAGCACGTTATGGAATGCAGTGCTAAAATATTACATTCTCCCCCCAACTTTAATAATGTCTAAATATTCCAAAATGCATTCAATTGATTTTGGATTCAAGGAAGTCAATAATTAAAAATAATTGCTGGGAAGTGAGAGTAGCACAATACAATCAAGGTGTTAATCAAGATTCTGGCAAGATTCTGTTTTTTTGTGCTTTTTTTTTTAATTTCCAGAAAGCCAAGTTAAATCTCATCTGCAAGCAACAAAATATACTGGTGTCTGTTTGGATTCCTATTGCTTTTCTCTTGGAAGAGTTTTTTTCTCAATTCAGAAGAAAGCTATTTCAGAAAGGAAAGAATATTTCTCTAGTCAATTATTAAAGGCTGTCTTTAAAATAAATAAAATGGGCATGAAGAATCATAGGTGAAAATAATCTTTCCTTGCTTTAGTGTTATTTGTCAATGAACACTTGCTTGTGTGTGGTTTGTGGAGAACACCACAGATTCTCCCTTAAATAGATGTAGTTTGACACAGTGGTGGGATTCAAATATGTGAACAACCAGTTCTCTGTGTGGATGCCGCTTGCGGAAGTCCATTCTGGGCCTGAGGAACAAAAAATTAGCTAATGGTTCTGGCAAAGTGGTGCAAACTGGCTGAACCCCACCACTGGTTTGACACTATGTTACAGAAATAGACTTCATAGATTCTGCTAAAAAATAAGCAGAATAAATCATTCTCATGGACTTATGAGTCAGCTAAAATAAATGGTGGCTTTCTGTCTTAATTGGACATTTTTTTTCCTTTACATATGCTTCAATTCTTTTTTTTTTAATATGACACTTTGTTCATAAGATGGAATCTTTTTCTCTCCGTTTCTCTTCCTTTCATTCTATCTCTCTGTTCTCAATTAGAATAGAATAAGTGAATAAGTGAAAAAGTGGCACTAGGTTGTTTTCTGCTGACGTACACTCACACGTACACTCACACATACAACTTTCTTTGGTGGGCAATTCATACATAGTGTTTGTCCTAAATTCAAGTGTGCATATCACTCTCTTGCGTGGGAATGTATGCAGTTTGCATGATGTGAGGTTTAGTTTGTTGTACCACATATACAGTTTCCTCTCCCGCCCTGCAACTAAAGAAGTAGCAAGAGTAAATAATAAGAATGTACTCCACTCTTCTTCCAAATTTGTACAGGAATTTCCAGGGCAAACAGAGAAGCAATACAACGGGGGTCTTCGAACTTGGCCCTTTGATGACTTGTAGACTTCAACTCCCAGAATTCCTCAGCCAGGCATGCCTGGCTGAGGAATTCTGGGAGTTGAAGTCCACAAGTCATCAAAGGGCCAAGTTCGAAGAGCCCTGCAATACAAAGTAATAAAAGTCCAAACACTTAGCTACCAAATTCCCAATGGATCCATATACAATGAAAAAAATAAAATAAAATAAAATAAAGGCAGGGGAATGAGTGCTATTTGAATACTGAGAGTAGTTTGGTTGCCCAGTTACATTTAGATTTCTATGTATATTAATATGCATTGCTCCTAATATACATGTATCAATAGGCAATATATCATAATATAAGGGGATTTACAGATTATTTTCAATAATACATTTCTTAAACGAGTGATGAACATCAACAGGGAGCGACATCTCAATGTACAAGTTGATTTCAACTTAAGTAGTTTCACATTCATTACCAGCTAGCCAAAGTTCTCCATGTTCTTATTAAGTAATATACTACATGCTTTAGAAAGTCTTAGGGTCATACTGTCATATCACCACTTTTAAAAATGCTTACTATCAAGTGAGGGAAAAGGTCTCCAGGTGAGAACTATTCCAGCCGTTGGAGACAAAACAATGAACTTGATGGACTAACAACAATTTTCTACCTTCTTAAGCTAAAAGGGCCTATTTGTTGTTGCAACACACATTTTTACACACTTCTGGCTATTTAACAAAGAGACATACATTTCTCTTCTGCTTTTTTGATTTTTCCTAAAATTGGAATGGGGAGGTTTCCGAGCACTTGTGGCTTTATTTGATTAAATCGTATCTTCTTAGTTAAGCGTGCTCTTAGTCCAAGCGATATGCAGATCAGTCTAAAATTTATGCTTTCTAGAGAGAGGATTAAAAGTGTATACCACAAAAATATGTACATAGTGAGAGGGACTCAAATTTAATGAAGTTCGTGGCTATTCAACACCCTTTGTACAGAATCATGAAAACAACAGTGGACTTATCATGACAAAGTTATATATATTTTCAGAGAAACGAATGCATAGTTTAAAGAACCATAAGGAGCTAAAGCAATTCAATTTCTCGGTACAGATAGTCCTCGACTTGCAACAGTTCATTTAGTGACCCTTCAAAATTACAACAGCACTGAAAAAAGTGACTTCTGACCCATTTTTCACACTTATGGCCATTGCAGCATCCCCATGAACACCTGTTCAAAATTTGGATTCTCGGCAAATGCTGGTGATGACCTATAAAGCCCTACATGGCTTGGGTACGGGATATCTGAGGGAACACCTGCTGCCGGCATCAAGTTCCCTTCGTCCAGTGCGCTCCCACAGGGAGGGTCTACTCAGGGTGCCACCGGTAAGAGATTGCCGGCGGACGACACCCAGGGATAGGGCCTTCTCAGTGGGGGCGCCTGCCCTGTGGAACCAGCTGCCAGTGGAGCTGAGGACTGCCCCCGACCTCCATTCATTCTGCCGGGGCCTGAAGACCTGGCTCTTCGAGCTCTCTGGCCCAGGCTGAGGATTAATCTTATTTTAACTGGGGTTTTATTTATACAGGGACAAATGTAATTTTTTTAAACTTGTTTTTAACTTTTATATCTTGGTTTTTAATTACCCTGTAAACCGCCCTGAGTCCTTCGGGAAAGGGCGGTATATAAATGTAACAAAATAAATAAATAAATAAATAAATAAACTGTCTCTGACAAGCAAGGTCAATGGGGAAGCCAGATTCACTTAACAACCATGTTACTATTGCAAGTGATTCACTTAACAACTATGGCAACAAAGGGTGTAAAATGTGGCAAAATTCACTTAAGAACTCTCCCCTTTGCAACAAAAACATTTGGGCTCAATTGTGGTCGTAAGTTGAGGACTGCCTGCATATTTTTCCCTCCCCAAATGGTTTTAGATATATGTTAAATTCTTCTTTAAAGTCATGAAAATCTGTAACGTCCACTGATGTTTTTTGTAGCCACGTGGCCACGTATTTCAATATACATTTCTCATCAACAATGCTCAGCCACAGCGGGCACCATGATGAGTTTCAAACATGTTAACTCCAAAGTTTTTCGCATTGATTTTCCATGGCAGCACTCTGAATTCGCCATTGGGAAATAGAACCACTTAATTCTGATGGACGGCTAAAAACTACTCCAATGCTTCAGCTGTGCAAATGAATAGAAGAAAGCTATGTTTTTATATCAATGATTTAAAAGTCTTGCTATCTTCATGCCTGAATTCAGAAGACAGAGCCTTTAGGCTCACGGGAAGTCAAATACGCCTGACTAACAAAGTTTGTTGTTGGATAGGGTTGTTGTTGTTGTTGTTTTTTTGGAGGGGGGGTTGAAAGGTTGAACTGCTCAGACCCCTCCTTTATGATTAGACATACACAAGTGCTCTTCATGGCAGTGTATTTCTCTAGAACAGCTTTTTCTTTTTTTTTCTTTTGATGGAAGGAAGTTTGCCTACAGACTGTTGACTTCTTCTGTCTGAACAAGGGTCACTGTCTGATAGTTTGCACAAACTGTGAAAAAGAAATCATTAAGGCTCAACCATATGATGAACGGTTCTGGGAACTAGGAATGTCTAGTCTAACAAAGAGAAGGACGTTTGTGTGTGTGTGTGTGTGTGTGTGTGTTTGACATGACAGCAGACTTCCAACGTTTGAGGAACTGCAACACACAAGAAGGGGTCGACCTGCTCTCCAAAGCACCGGAGGACAGGATAAGAAGTAACGGATAGAAAGACAGAACCAGCTGAGAACTAAAGAGAAATTTCCTGACAGTTAGAACAATCAATCAATGGAAAGGCTTGCCTTTACAGGTTGTGAGTGCTCCATCACTGGAGAATTTTAAGGAGAGATTGGACATTCATTTATTCGGAATGGTATGGGGTTTCCTGCTTGAGCAGGGGGCTGGACTAGAAGACCTCCAAGGTCCCTTCCAACTCTTGTTATTCTGTACCTTTGAGTTTTGCACCCACTCCTCAGGGATGTTTGAATATACGTTTGGCTTCTGATTTTACCATAAAGAAGAATTAACTGATGTAGATTTCATGGGATAGCATTTGCTTAGAATCCAATCCCTATTGCTAGAGTTTTAAAAAGGCTGATTTGATTCTCTCCCAGTTTTTCATTTTTTTTTAATTACAAATCCATCTGAGATTAGGTATGTCCTTTTGGAAAGAAGGGAACTGATGTAATCTGTGCTTGGAGGAATTTATTCCTTTACAAGGTGAGGTTTTTGGGTTTTTTTTTTTAAAAAAAGCGTGTTTCACCCCTTATGGTGAGCATGGATCCATATGCACACGAGCACACACAAACACACAAGCACAGTTAGAGTTATGGTAGATACCATACTTAAAACAAAACAAAATAAAAGGCTTGGTGAGCAGATCCAACACTTTCTAACCCTTAAGAATCAGTGATGGTTTGTCGATACTGTTTAGTTCCAGATTCATTTGTCAAACTCTTAACTGTGCTTGAATTAGCAGTGAGTGATTGTGTCAGAAGCTACAGGATTAACTTGTACTTCACAATTTTATATACATCTGAATTTAAAGGCTCCAATATCTCAGCTAACAAAATTCAGGGAAATAGGAATAGCTATACAATTAGATAGCTGGTGGTTTTATGAATTAAATATCATCAGAAGGTAAAAAGCAAATCTTCTTGTATTTTTTTGTCTTCTTTTTTTACACATTAAGCAAAATGTGTTCTTGATTGATTAACAGTGGGAACAACAATATATAAAGCTACTTATACCTGCTGGGTATATAATGAAGTGGTTTTTTTCGGCATTCATTGGGATTTTTGACAATGGGAAATTCTATAAATTTACAGGCAGTTTTATATTACAATAATTGTACATACAAAGACTTTTGTTCACAAATTACAGCTTTTAAATAACATTTTAAAAAATGAAACAAGCTGGTATCCCCTTCAAACATGTTAGTTTGTGTTTGCTTGTTTATTCTAAGCATCATCAATTGCTTCCTTTTCCCATCACACTGATTGTCTTTACATGGTTAAAAATTGGAGTTGGGAAAAGTACCTGATTGTACTAAAGCAACAGGTTATTTGGTTGCAGAAAATACCAGATTGCGTGAATCAAGAGCTAATAAGAGAATGAAAGAAGGCTAGGAGAGTTTAATAGAGCAATTAATGTATCTTTATATGGGTATAGAATTTGCTAAATATTCACTACAATTGATATGGAATGGGATGGCATGGAAAGTTGGGTCGTGATATGTCTGTGCCATCCTGGGACATCACCTTGAATTGATACAGAATAATTTAACATGAGGTGCTTCATAATTACATCAATCAAGGAGAATATCTGTAGCTCTGGGTTGAAATGAAGGATTATTGGTGCTCTCTGGGCTTGGTTGTTTTCCCCGAAGACATTTCATTACCCAAACTAGGTAACATCATCAGTGCTAATAAGGAGAAGGTTTGCTTTCAATTTATATTCTAGTGGCTTTATGCAAATTAACATCATGAGTGCTCACAGTTTATATTCTAGACTAGAGCCACTAGACCAGGGGTAGGCAACCCTGGCTCTTTTATGACTTCTGGACTTCAACTCCCAGAATTCTGGAGTCAGCATGGCTGGTTGAGGAATTCTGGGTATTGAAGTCCACAAGTCATAAAAGAGCCAAGGTTGCCTACCCCTGCATTAGACTATAAACTGAGAGCAAACTCATATTTTTTTTACTAGCACTGATAATGTTACCTAGTTTGGGTAAAGAAACATCTGCAAGAAAACCACCAAGCTCAGAGAGGACCAAGGACTCTTCATAATTACGTCAATTGAACATGTTCTCTCATTCTTCAAATTGATGTTGGCAATTTGCTTCTGTGTCTACTTCAGCAAGTTAAAAGAGTCTCTTTACCTAAACGGTTTAGTGAGTAATGTATGAATTTATAAAGTCAAACCTACAGGAATGGGCAATTTATCTTAACATCATCCATGTTACTTTACTGAGGACTGTAGTTTACCACTCACATGCAATATACTATTTGGTTTGAGTGATAAGGGACACTGCTCTACTTGCTGACAAGAGTTATTCGTTGCAAGTCAATTTCATGAGGGGCATTAATCCTATTTGGGCATTCTTCACAAGATTTATTGATTTGATTTCTACAGCCACCCTTCTCAACAAGTGGCTCTGATGAAAGAAAGACTGGATATTTGTGCCTCTCTATTGTCACCAATGTTTTCCACAAGTAGCTGTGAATTCTTTTTTTTCTCTGGGGAAAATCTCAATAGAATTTAAAAAATAAATTTATAAAATTAGACTTCTGGATCTCATAGGAAGTCACCACGAAGGGAGAAAATTCCTTGGGCCCAACCTGAAGACACAGAAACATATTTAGTTTCTGCTCATTTTTGTTAAGTGCAGATCTAAACAGAGCCTGCACAATAATAACACAGATTAGGAAGAAGACTTTAATAGAGTATTGCTTCAAAACGAAGGATGCAAAGTGATATGAGTCAAGTTCTAAGACTGATAGAAAAGTGGACAATATTGGACTATACTGTGATGCTTTGACTGCCCAAAGGGACAGCTTTGCTATCTTTCTTTCTTTCTTTCTTTCTTTCTTTCTTTCTTTCTTTCTTTCTTTCTTTCTTTCTTTCTTTCTTTCTTTCTTTCTTTCTTTCTTTCTTTCAATTGCATAACTTTCAGGTTAAAATGATCCGTTTTGTCTTTGATGGCTCTTACTGATGTTTCTCTAACTGTTTCAGAGCTTTGTTTTTCCTTTTCCTGACATGACATGTCCACACCCATATTGCAATATCATCTAACCAATCCAGATTCAAAGTTTATTTAAAGTTATTTGCAAATTGTAGTCCGTAATCTTAGCTGGTCTGTTTGAGTAGCTTCATCCGTCTTCATCTATTCCTATTAACCACAAATCTGGTTATCCCTTTATGACTCCAAATTTCTCAGAAAACATTCATTGGGAAATGAATACCTTTGAATAATTTCTATGTCCCTGGAATCTTCTGTTTAAGAATATGCCCAGGGGTGGGATGGGCTTCCTCTTACTTCTTTTGTCTCAGCACTAGTTTCTCAGCAATAGTTTTCCCGAAGGAACACCGTACAACATTATCTATTGATTCTCTCTGGTTGGAAGAGACAGAGACACAATATAGCTTTTTACTGCATTAAGGTACCTTTTTCCCCCTCTAGAGGTATTTGCAGTGTCCAATATCAGAAAACCCCAAACTAAGCAAAGTCGAAAGCCATCCAGAAGGCCATGAGAGTATACACGTTAAAGGTTTCTTGATATTCTTCATCCTGACAGGGGAAGTGAGGAGGAGAATTTTATCAAGGTTTTTCTATTGTTCTTCTAAAAACTAGACCAGAATCTTTGACCTTCCTAGGGGTTTACCCAGAGATTGTAGTCAAACAGAAGTGAGTGGGGCCAAGAAAATAACATATCTGTACTGTACTTCTTCTACATTTGCTTTTAGTTAAGACCAAGCATGGTTTACCCAACTACCTGCCAAATGTGTCTTTGATAATTTCCCCCCTTTTCTATCTATCTATCTATCTATCTATCTATCTATCTATCTATCTATCTATCTATCTATCTATCTATCTATCTATCTATCTATCTATTTTATTTGAGATCTCTGGAAGCTTCTATCTCAAAATTCTGGGACTTTGTGGACTACAGCAAACCTCTAGATTCGGGCATTGTGGGGGGGCGGGGTGGAATGAACTCTCAGTGTAGAGTTTGTGCAAAAAAAAAAAAACAACCCTCTTCCAAGTGAGCTTTTACTAAAAAGTTCATAAATAAAATTCCGAATGTGTTATTTATCTTTTTTAAAAAAAGAAAGATCGTTTAAGAAATACCAGCTCGGCTTCTAAATGGGGCTTAGACGCTCAGCTAAATACTGTGATTCCATGCATTCAGACCTATAGAAATCAGTTTATTATATATTTATTTTAGGCCACCCTTTACCATATCAGATATTGTGGAAGCAGGTGTCACTGAGACCTGCAAGAGAAATATTGCTATTTTAGCTCCATTTCACAGGGCTATCAAATTAGAAGCATAATGAGATCAGGTGACCTCCCTGTTCAGATACTCCTGTGAAGAACTGTAGGTTTACATCCTAATATATGCTAATAAATATTTTGCTTGTATCATGTACCTGAAAACAAAAAGCCATTCTGACATTTTCTCTCTTCCGTCACCTTGCATTCGACCTCACTCCCAAACACGGTTCCATTTCTATACCAGAAGACCAACTCTTAACATCTGATTACAATAACTCTTTGGGGGAGGAAATAACACACTTTCATTGCTCTTGTCAACATTGCTTTGTGGGGTGGTTTTTTTTCTCTTCCCTCTTTTTCCGTTTTGTGATGTTGGTTTGCATAATTGTTTCTGAGTGAGGAAGCTGAATTACTTTTAACTTCTTGTTATTAAGAACTCAGCTCTTCAACATGTATTCGCAGTTCTATATACATCGACAGCCACAAACCCAAAGAGCTTTGCCTACAAATAAAAATCGTGTTAAGCTGTGACTATGTACACTCACACGTTTAAAGCCCAAAATAGCCTCGCTTGGTCAAGGTATGCCTTTATAGCTGGTGCTCATGGATCAGAGTGGCACTGCCCCCAGAGGCAGACACGGCCTGGGCAGGAGGTATGAAGTTTGCCAGAGGGATCAGTTTGACTGGATCTTCACTGGTGCACAGTCTATCGCAGGCGTTGTAGAGCTGAGGCCTAGGTCCCCCTTGGCCTTTCTCTGTATCCTCCTTGGAACCGGCCCGCCCAAGGGTGTGTCTTCCTTCTGAGATGGCTCCTCGCACCCAGCCCTGCTGGAAGCCAAAAGCTGGCAAAGGTGGATTGGATTGCTGGTACTGTGTCAACGAAGGAGGCATCCAGCAATTGTCAGAATGGCCGAGGATGAGGCATTCCTGCGTGCAGGTTTCAGAAGCTTCAGTGAGAGCTTTTTGGAGGTTCACCTCAATAGCTTCAAAGAAAGAGAAGGAGAAGGTTAAACATCAAGGAAAAGGACTGCTTTTTTTTTTCCTCTGGCACGTTCAATCTACAACATGAGTTTGCATTCTTGAAAAAGAGCGAAGACAATGGCTTATGGTAGCAAACAATCGCATATCTCTGTTTTCCCAAACTGGTGTGTTTTTTCCCCCCTGAAATGCTTGGGTTATTTTTAAAAGGATGCTGGCCCACTAAACAAAATTTGAGGGGACACCTTAAAGGCTCCTGATTCCTGCTTTAGACAAGAAAGCCTTAGTGATATTTTAGCTACTCCAGGTATCTGAACTGGACCAGCATACAAATTCAGCAAGAAAGCCAATAAATAAATGAATAACTGTTCTTGAATGATTGAAGTAAGAGTACCATAAAAAAAAGGAATTAACAAAGCTAATTTGAGGAACAGAATGCAAAGACGGGACACCTTCTACCTTTTGCATTTAGGAAGGAAAAGATTAGAACCTCGGCTTATTTTATTAGTGTAGATTAGATGCCATCAGCTATAATTGGAATGCAAAAAGTGTTGCTGTACAGAGGAAATAGAAGTAAACACTCAGTGGTATGAAATATTACCTTTTTGCACCGTGAAATAAGCAGCATTGGAATCACATTCATCAACACCTGGCTGACAGTAACATGAAAAGTGGGGATTGTTTGCTATGAATATTCACCAAATACCATATCTTTAGTATCTGCTGTGTAATGCATCTTCTTTCTTTGGGTGCATAATCTACTTCTCTACCCTGCTCCCTCACCAAGTTGTGTTATCCTCTTATTCATTGCCTGCCTAGACCTTTCTGGAATAGCAGTTCTGCAATAAAATTAAAACAGGCCCTAACAATATTGTCTTCCACATAGAAACAAAAGGGTGAGAACCGTTTTGCTAACTGAACACACTGGGGTGCTGTTTGCGTGTCTCTGAACGTTTGAGTGGATGTTTGTGTTTCCCCCAATATGTAATTTTGTAAGTAATTTTGTTGTACTCTATTTTGCATGTCCTTTTTTACCAATATGCACATTTTTCCCAATATATGCATTTTTTTGTATGGATCTTTTCATATTGCCCACTTCAAAGATACAGTTGAATATTGATTTAAGAATGTTAAATTATGCCATGTAAGTTTGGATAGAAACGTCTGCACCCTATCTTGAAATTTGCTCCTTCTATTACTACAGCTAGGTTATGTTGTAAAAAACGGAGTTCCAGACAGCTGAGAAATAAGCTATTTTTTTAAAAAAAAACAACTAACTGATCTAATTCAGGCTTGAGAGAACTCTGAATCTTTGTGGAGGTTTCATCTAGCATTCAGGTTCAGCAATTTAAGTCTCTGGATCACATGATTTTACAGGAACATTAAGGCTGTGCACCATTGTGCTTGTCATTTGTATGATCCTAGAGAAAGACATGGTGATGTTAAAAAGTTGTAGAGAGGTGTTACATTCATAGCCCTCATGCTCCAAAGTATATTTTGGAACCAAATCCAATGTTTCTTCAGTGGTCCTAATATCCATTATTATATGGGGATATGCAAAGACTTATTCTGTTGTAGAACAGAATAAAAGCATAAGCCTTTGTACATGTCTGTATTATCCAACTCCAGTGCTTTTTTCCTGTCTTTTCTCCAAGAGTTCAAGATGGTGTATTGAGATGTTGTCCTCACAACTTTGTCCATGTTAGGTAGGAAATAATGAAGAGAGAATGAATGGTTCAAAACCATCTACTGAGTTGTGGGCTAAGGGATCAAGGAAGGATTTGAAGTTTCCATGGACCAATCATAATAAGTCAATCATAATGAATGGCTATCTATCTCCTGACCCCACCTCACTATTTATTTGCTGGCTTCCTGGACTTTTCAATTCACCGTGAACAACTTTTGTTACACTTTTGTTTTACCATACTTAAAGTAAATTAAATAGGCCTGAAAAATCGAGGTCTTCAGTAGCAGCGCTAAGACGATTTTGAAGGCCTAAAAAGTTACTAAGTTTCAATCTTATTTTATTTTTATGTGTAATCTTTACTGATTTTTTCCCCCATGAATAAAAGATAAACATAAGAAGTTATATAAAAAGGAGAGTTAAGAAAAAGGAAAAAAAAAGATAAAAGAAAAAGTGCGAGACTAAGTACAAATAAAGAAGAAAAGAAACAATAATTAAAGAAGCGACGTCTGATCTTCTTTATAGCAATTACAAACCAACTTATTATCACTCTTCCTTCTTTTAGAATACATTAAACAGTTCCTCTTTGTCCCTTTTAATCAGCGAATCCAAAAATCATCATAAGTAGGGATGAGAACTGCATCTATCTATCTATCTATCTATCTATCTATCTATCTATCTATCTATCATCTATCTATCTATCTATCTATCTATCTATCATCTATCTATCTATCTATCTATCTATCTATCTATCTATCTATCTATCTATCTATCTATCATCTTATCTATCTCAGCTATCTATCTATCTATCTATCTATCTATCTATCTATCTATCTATCTATCTATCTATCTATCTATCTATCTATCTATCTATCTATCTATCATCTTATCTATCTCAGCTATCTATCTATCTATCTATCTATCTATCTATCTATCTATCTATCTATCTATCTATCATCTATCATCTTATCTATCTCAGCTATCTATCTATCTATCTATCTATCTATCTATCTATCTATCTATCTATCTATCTATCTCTATCTATCTATCTATCTATCTATCTATCTATCTATCTATCTATCTATCTATCTATCTATCTATCATCTTATCTATCTCAGCTATCTATCTATCTATCATCTATCTATCTATCTATCTATCTATCTATCTATCTATCTATCTATCTATCTATCTATCTATCTATCTATCTATCTATCTATCTATCTATCTATCATCTTATCTATCTCAGCTATCTATCTATCTATCATCTATCTATCTATCTATCTATCTATCTATCTATCTATCTATCATCTGTCTATCATCTCATCTATCTAATCTATCATCTCTCTCTCTCTCATCTATCTATCTATCTATCTCAGCTATCTATCTATCTATCATCTATCTATCATCTATCTATCTATCTATCTATCTATCTATCTATCTATCTATCTATCTATCTATCTATCTATCTATCTATCTATCTATCTATCTATCTATCTATCTATACACACACACACACACACACACACACAGAGTTGCTGAAATATTTTTATTAAGTAGCTATAGTAGTGCCTTTCAATGTTATCAGCTCAATAGGAACTTTCTCAGGTGATGCCAACAACAAGCTTAAACTACTCATGTCAGCCAACAGCTAATACTAAATGCACTGCTGGTTTGCTAGAGGTAGTATTTCGGACTATGCAGGAAGTGAGATCTAATGTGAGTAAATTAGGACCTGGAATTACCTCAGTGGCTTCAAACAGTTACTTGGATAGCTTTTAGCTGCTTTAGCTATGTAAGAGCCTCAGAATGACGGTAAAAATGAAGAAGAAAGTAGTAATCGTCTGTTAGTATAAGTCGGTTTTCTTTAATGAGGTCAGTTCCAATACACTTTAACAAAAAAACCCCCTAAAATTATTGCTATTATAATATACTTTATTAAAGTGGTGGGTCTTTTTTTTTTGGAAGGAAGTTTGAATAATAAAAGGCCTTTGGGAGCACATTGCTATGAATATTTTAGGATTTCGATATAAGTTTAAATACATTTGAGGGGGGGAAATGTAGGATCATGATTAAAGGTTTCAAAGCTTCATTGCTCTTTAATCCTAGACAAAAATAGAACGCACATTTGTGGTTAACACATTAACTGTTTGGCTTATTAGCAAGAACATGCATACACACACATAGTAACATAGAATAATTGATTTGGATTTATAGTAAGTGAAAAAATACATTCTTCATTCCAAAGAGTGTGTTCAAATAATATAACCTCTAATGCCTTTCTTTCTTTCTTTTTTTTTTCAAAGCTGAACAATGCAGTTTTTTTTTCTCTTCTAGAAATAGCATAAGAGTGAATTTCTTGGAATTTTTACTTCTAATCCCCTTTGGGGATAACATGAAAAAAACATTTCTTTCCTCTTGAATCTTTAAATATTTAAATCAGGAAAGGTAATGAATGGTTCCACTTTTTTTCCAGATAATTTGATGTATATCCCAGGCCCTACAGTAGCAGAAGCATCAGTAAGAAGATGGCGTATTTCATTTGATTGTAGGTATAAATAACAACGGCTTTCATTTAATATTTAATTAGCTGCCTCACTTTTGAACTGTTCCAGCTTAAAACATTGATGGAGACCTTCTTTTATTTAACAAGCTCATATCTAGTTACAGCACTGTGACTTTTGGTTTCAAAATGAGACTGTTTTTGATATAAAGGGCCATTAAAATATCAACTATGAACAAGGCAAGTTCTAAGAGTTCCTTCTAGTAACTTGAACCATAATTGAAATGGCCTTGTTACAAAAGGTGGTTTAATGTATTTCCCATGGAGAAAGCTATTATATTATCTCACCATTATAAAACATTCAAACAGATTGCATACATGGTATAGCTGCATGTATAGAAAGCACTCAGGGATATTTAAGAAAAAAACTGATTATATATATATATATATATATATATATATATATATATATATATATATATATATATATATATATATATATATAGGTAAAGGTAAAGGTTCCCCCGCACATGTGTGCTAGTCGTTTCCGACTCTAGGGGCCGGTG
>NC_138214.1:6551356-6586356 GCF_964194415.1 Vipera berus | reverse complement strand
ATGTTTTATAATGCTTATAGTCATTTTTTTTCCCACTAGGAATTCTTAGGCAGACATCCAGTCTGGGATTTTTACACCAAGATTGATACCTGCAACTTTTCAGACATTTTATTCCCATACATGGGGTAGATTTCTGAGATGCTCCTTGTAAAATATTGATCTATGTCAACTTTTTGGCAAAGCAAATCAGTCATACAAGAGTTTTGTGTCTTCATGCTATAACAGTATTTGTATGAATTAATATCCTACAGAAAAAAACAAGAGAATTGAGACCAGCACACAGACAACATGACACAACTGTGCTTGTCTTTATCCCACCACCCTGTGTGTGAATGCAATCGTAACACAGAAAACAGAGCTTCTGATTTAAAGGTAAGATGCCACTTTGAATCAAGGAGAGGCATGAGTTTCTCTTGTCTGTCTCCAAGTTCTTAACCGAACAGCAGAATGAGAGGTACACCTGGGTCGTTGTTATGAGGTTGTAAAAGATATTGTGGGTTTTATGATTGCATGACAAATTAAGTTGATTGTATGTATTATTTATTGCATTTGATAATGATGGTATTTGTGATAATGTTATCCATGGGATGTTACTGCGGTAAACTGATTGGAATCAGAAGGTTGAGGAGCATTAAAGCATTTGTAATAAATAATAATAATAAAATGTTACTGGAGCCGTAGTAGCCGTGGTTAGAATGTAGTATTGTAGGCTAACGCTGCCCACAGTCTGGAGTTAGATCTTGATGGGACTTGAGGTTGATTTAGCCTTCCATTCTTCTGAGGACCCAGATTCTTGGGGGCTGTTGTGTGGTGGATTCTGGAGAGCAGGAAGGACGCCGAGACGAGTACAGCTTAGCAGCTCTTTTATTAGGTGAAGGGACTATACTAGGGAATAGGGGCTACCTGCACTCTTATATATACCTGGCCAGGTACTCAACCAATCAATCGGTTTGAACCTGTTTCCCGCCGAAATGCTTCCCGCCCAAACAGTTACAGTTCAACGCCTCCTGGTGGTGACTCTTATACACAGCTTTAGGTGTTGCAATAAAGCTTAATACATAACAGGGGCAATATGTTGACTCTGTAAACAGCTTAGAGACAGAGGGCTGCAAAGCACTATGAAGTGGTATATCAGTCTAAGTGCTATTACTATTGCTGTTTCAGGGATTGCCCAATAGGTAAAGATGAATGTACTTTAAGGAACTGGATGTAATTTGTGCCCTTACATACTTCAAACCAGTCATTACACACTGAGACTGTGGTCTTGTGCACCTAGAGCTCATGGTTTGAGATAAAGGTCACCCTTAGGACTCTGGTGAACATATCATAGACCCCTCTTGTGAGATATCCCCACTTAAATGTTGATTTTAACTGAGCTTTGAAGGCTTTCTTTGCATCATTTTTCAACTCTGTAATATCTACTATAACAGATGTTTAAAATGCAGCACTGGGACAGGAAAATCTAATCAGTATATTATATTATTGGTTGCAAATTAAATAAAGGGAAAGCTGAAATTATGGCAATAAAATAAACATGGAAACAGCAACAATATTCTTCAAGATAATATACTTGGTCTATTGAAAAGGACTAGACTATTAATTAGATATTTCATATATATGCTGATGAGAATTTTAATTTGTTTAAGATCTGCTGTCACCTACCTGGGATAGGTTTAAGGTGTAATGTGTCTTCTCCAAAAATATTTTCCACTAGTCCATTTGCTTTCCTAACATTGTATAGCAGTATATTTGTACTGCTGTTTAATATCTTTATACTCATTATAACAATAAAAAAGCATCATTTTGCTTTTTCTAAACCCCATTTTTCTTGAAACACCCATGCCCTCCATTAGAGACACAACTGTGTTTTACATCGTAGTGTAATCTGAGCTTGCCTTTTATGCAGAGAATAAATTTTGAAAAGATGAATAGATGGCTGAAAATAAGCTCATTCTAAAATGTACCAATGACTAACCAGAGGGGAAAAAATATGAAATCTGTATGGAAGAAAATTGCCTCTAGAATTATTTTCAGTAAAAAAAAAAACACAGAAGGAAATGCAAACCGTGCATAAATAATAAAAGTACATATGTTAGATAGGGCTATGATAACTGCCTCCCTCAATTGATGAGGATGCATGTACATTACCACTGTGAGATTAAAGAAATCTAACATATTCAACCACGGTGAAACAGGCACTTTCTTCTTGAATGTCTTGTTGAAGGTGACATGAAATAAATGCAGGTAGTCACTATATCTAGTTTCTCACAGGATCCAATGCAACACTCTAGACCAGAGGCCCCCAATCTTTGGGGCACCAGGGACCCGTTCCATGGAGAGAGGTTTTTCCACGGACCAGAGAGTGTGTGGTTTTGTGTGCTGCCTGCATCCCATGGATGAGGTTTTGCTTGTTTGTGCAGACCGGTTGCTGGCATGCCGTGGCCCAGTACCGGTCCACAGACTGGGGGTTGGGGACCCCTGCTCTAGACCTAGAACATAAGGACCTGGCCAATGAACAGTCTTAGCCTTGCCCCTTTGCATCTGAAATTTCCCGGTAAGACATAAAGTCACCTTTCAGAATTTTCTCTAAATGTTTTGCACCTTCTTTGTGTGGTCTGTTCTCCATAATGTCCAAGAATAATATTGGGTCCAGAGGACAGTGGGATGGGGTTTCATTGGTTGTGAGCAGTTGCTACTGCTAGTATTTCTAGTTTCACCCAGTGAAATAGTTTCTGCCCGTAATTGGGGGAAAAATATTCAAGACACTCTTTAGGCACCAGAGTAGAAAGCAGGAAGCCATGAGTTTAAGTCCCACCTTAGCCATGGAAACTATCTAGGTGGCTTTGGGCAAGTCCCTCTCCCTCAGCTCACCTCACCTCACAGGGTTGTTATCGTGGGGAAAAGAGGAGGAGGAGGAAGATGTGTTGGATATGTCACCACCTTGAATTATTTGTAAAAATAAAAGCAGGAGATAGATGATACATAGACAGACAGACTAACTGATAGATGATAGCTAGATGATAAATGCTAGATAGATAGATAGCTAGATGATAAATGATAGATAGATAGATAGATAGATAGATAGATAGATAGATGATAGATAGATAGATAGATAGATAGATAGATATAGATATTTAGATAGATAGAAAGATAGATGATATTTAGATAGATACAGTAGATATTTAGATAGATAGATGATATTTAGATAGATAGATAGATAGATAGATAGATAGATAGATAGATAGATAGACAGACAGACAGACAGACAGACAGACAGACAGACAGACAGACAGAAAGACAGACAGAATCTTTATGCAATGATGACATTGTTACTTAAATCAAGTTTTGGCTTTCCATAAAACACTGAAGAATAAACTAATCCCAGAAGGCTGGGATTTACTCATCAAACTGCTAAAATGTAAATGGCTGATGGTTCAATGCATTATATATATTATAAATTAAAACAAGAAATATATGGAAAATTCAGTTACAAATGTGCATTATGCATCTGAGTAGGGTGCTTACTGTATAACCCAAGCTTTAATCTGAATTTATTCTAGCTCATTCATTCTAGTTATCTCTTTAGTGGAGTACTAATCTGTCTGGGTAGGTATAAAAATATGAACAGATTTTTGGACTGGATTTTTTTTTCCTGAGCAGGATGTTTGAAAGCCTTCTGATCTGCCGGATAAATGAAATTGGAAAGGTAATAATTAGGCTGGTAATTACTTAGAGTTCAGTCTCTTATGTTTTTTATTTCCTTCATTTCTGGGCAGCTGGAGCAATGACTCATTAATAATAATAAAGTCATTTAACCCTACAGGCAAATTACAAGGAGAAGGATGCCATTTGTCATCCAACAGAAATGGAACAATCATTGGAGAGGAGAGAGAGGAGAGCGTGATCCCTGTTACATATTCATGGCTAAGGATAAAAAGGACACTTGGCACTTATTGTTAACATGACATCCCAATCTGCTTCTTAATTATCAATAAACATTAGAGAATAGCAAGCAGAAGACAAGGAACCGCTAATATGGAATTTTCCTACAGAGAGATTCCCAAAATTGTTTTGCAGGTACCCTGCATGTATATAAGAGTTAAACGGTTGCCAAATTTGGCCACTTCCAGATGGAGGGATTTCAACTCCCCAAATTCTGAACAATGTTGTTGAGACTCTAGTAAGAGTGCAGAATAGAGCAACAAAGATGATTAAGGGACTGGAGGCTAAAATATATGAAGAACAGTTGCAGAAATTGGGTATGTCTAGTTTAATGAAGAGAAGGACGAGGGGGGACATGATAGCAGTGCTCCAATATCTCAGGGGTTGCCACAAAGAAGAGGGAGTCAAGCTATTCTCCAAAGCATCTGAAGGCAGGACAAGAAGCAACGGATGGAAACTAATCAAGGAGAGAAGCAACCTAGAACTAAGGAGAAACTTCCTGACAGTGAGAACAATTAACCAGTGGAACAGCTTGCCTCCAGAAGTTGTGAGTGCTCCAACACTGGAGGTTTTGAAGAAGAGACTGGGCAACCATTTGTCTGAAATAATATAGGCTCTCTGCTTGAGCAGGGGGTTGGGCTAGAAGACCTCCAAGGTCCCTTCCAACTCTGTTATTCTGTAATGACCACTTTTTTTAAATAATATTTTTATTAATTTTCTAATTTTACATTTAGGTATTTAAAAAGCAACGTGGTGGCTGGGTTAATCAATAGTTCAGTAACATACAAAAATCTTTAGTACAAATCTCAAACTACAACCTCAAATATTTCCTCTCTTTTTCCCTTAATATCTACTATCTCATATTTAAGCTAATATAGTTCTTATCATCTCAACTAAATAAAAAAAAACATCATTATTACATTTATCAGTAATTTTTTAAGCTTATCCTAAAGCTTAAGATAATTACTTTTACATTCAATCTTTACATTCAATCAATGTCCTATTATTGGCTTTTCCCAATTTTTGGTTTCCTATCAATATTCAAATTTAATATTTGATATTTATAATTTCCAGGTTTTAGGTAACCAAAGTGTCCTTTATCTCAATTCATAACAAAATCTAATATTGTAAATACACATCTTATCTATTTGGGTATATAATCCTTAATACAGGGAACTTCAATCCGATGTTTGGGAAGAAAAACAAAATAATGAATTGTCCTCTAGCACAAATTGTCTCTTCACTAAATAGTGATACTTCTACAATATCATAGGAGGCTATTCATTTCTCTGTGCACAATGAGAAATGTTAAACTTATTCAGCATTTATTTTAATTAAGAACATCTGTTATCCCTAATGTTCTTGAAATGCAGTTTGGGACCAACAATCTATGCAGATTTAGTGGATGTTGTAATGGGTTTTGAGAATATAGCTAATGCAAACCTTATTAAAAGTTCACATTATTTTAAGAATAGTGCAAGCTGGATTTTTTGAATTTTGAACTCTGTCTTTCTGGCATCCATTCATTTTAAAAAGTTTCCACGATTATGAAAATTGTTTTGCCTAAGTTTTTTTTCTCTGTGAGTGGATTTACAATCCAATTAGGTTGCACCTAAATATGAAGCTTAGTGTGATATCATATTAATGTGCTATAATTTCCCTTGTGAATGCTCTGGATCATATTCATCTGCCAGAGGCAGGGAAAAATAACCCAGACCTGGGAATATAAAAGTAACTAATATACTACACTGAACAATTGGGTTGTTGAGACAATTACAAGTTCTAGAGAAGCCTATACCTTTAATTATCTTCAGGGATGATGGGATGGGGAAATGTCTTTAGCCATGTTTGTTTATAGTTCTGAAAATTTCCTCAGGGAAAATGTCTCCCTGGTGTGATTTTTCTGCACTTGCCCTCTTTTAATGAATTTTTTAAAAAAATACTCCCCAAAACTTGTGGCAGACAATGTTTACAAACATTGATTCAACTTGGATTTAAGCTGATGTTTTACCTATTTAAGGGACGCAGTGGCTCAGTGGGTTAGGACGCTGAGCTTGTCGATCAGAAGGTCGGCAGTTTGGCGGGTCGAATCCCGAGTGCCGCGTTGCAGAGTGAGCGCCTGTTACTCATCCCAGCTTCTGCCAACCTAGCAGTTCGAAAGCACGTAACAATGCAAGTAGAAAAATAGGGACCACTCTGGTGGGAAGGTAACAGTGTTCCGTGCGCCTTTGACATCTAGTCATGCCGGCCACATGACCACGGAGATGTCCTCGGACAAGCACTGGCTCTTCGGCTTTGAAACGGAGATGAGCACCGGCTCCTAGAGTCAGAAACGACTAGCACACATGTGCGGGGGAACCTTTACCTTTACCTTTACCTATTTAATTCTAATATCTACATAAAAACCAAACCATATCCTTGTCTCTTTCATTCCTCCTCCTCCTCCTCCTCAAAATCTGCTCAAAGTAAATTACTATGTGCTATATTTTAACAGAGCACTGATTCCCATGAATAAAAATCCATAAATGAAGCAGACAATATACCACAATTGCAACGTCTCTTTTTATAAATGGATGCCATGTGTATTATGTGACCTCACTCTGAACTTTTTACATTATGGGGCTTAAACTGCTATTTAGTATAAACAACGGCATCTAAATGTGTAATCCAATTTTCTTTCCAGAATAAATTTGTATATATAAAAACACAGGGAACATAAATATTCTTTAATGCATTCATAGCTGAACCGACAACGCTACATGAGTTTATGTTGATTATTAGATATCAAATGTGTAAAAAGTCTCCATGTATCTAATCTTGTTGATAATCCTTTGGGTGATACATCAGTCTAGGGTTTTTTAAACCAGAGATTTAGTCAATCTGACAAAAATGGAAATCTTACGAGCATTGCAATTTTCACATCAAGTTGACTTAAAACGTTTGAATGACTGACATTTCTATCCAGTTTCATAAATAAAATTAGCACCAAATAGGTGATAATTTAAAACAGGATATTCCAGCTTCTACTAGTATCCAACTATAGGTAACATTGATATATCAGTATCTGCACCTTTGGGAACTCTGCTTTTAGAAAGTCTGATGCAAAAATGAATGGATACACATTTCTTAAAGTAAAGGGCAGATCTTAAATTAACTTCATGAACACTTGGCCATTTTTTTCCTGATTTTTTAGTGATGTGGACACCAGCTTAAAAAGAAAACCAAAGGCTTTGATGAATATGTCCCTAATGCTGAAGACGCCTGCCTCCCACTTGGGAGATTAAGAGTTCGATCCCAGGTAGTGGCAGATATTTCTCTCTGTGCAACATCAGGAAGGCCATCTGGCCTGTAAACACTCAGCTCCATCTAGCCACCCTGAGTCTACCCCAAATTAAAGAATCACAGGATTATAAAAATGGAGTTTAGAAGAATCTTCCCAATGTGGTGCTGTACCAACACATGGACTACAACTCCCTCCTTTACTACCAATATAACTGTTACTCCATATGCTTGAAGGGACACAGTGGCTCGGTGGGTTAGGATGCTGAGCTTGTCGATCAGAAGGTCAGCATTTTGGTGGGTCGAATCCCAAGTGCCGCATAACAGAGTGAGCACCTGTTACTCGTCCCAGCTTCTGCCAACCTAGCAGTTCGAAAGCACATAAAAATGCAAGTAGAAAAATAGGGACCACTACGGTGGGAAGGTAACAGTGTTCCGTGCGCTTTTGGCATCTAGTCATGCCAGACACATGACCACGGAGACGTCCTTGGAAAAAGCGCTGGCTCTTCAGCTTTGAAACGGAGATGAGCACCAGCCCCTAGAGTCGGAAATGACTAGCACGCATGTGCGGGGGAACCTTTACCTTTTACCATATGCTTGAGAATTAAGGAACTGCACCATTTTGAAGAAAGCTGGTTTAGAAACATGTGCAAGGAAAACATTGTTAATACACTAGCATTGATTGGAGAAAAATAAATTAAAAATATATAACATGAAAACTATACTTTTAATTTTAAAACATGCTGGAACAGATGTCTGGTAATTTGATGGATAGATCTATACAGTTTTCTTGATAATATTATGGAAAAGGTTTTTCACCGTTTTCAGATGGAGGCAGTTTCCATATTTCAACCTAGTTTCTGATCCTAAGATTCCTTCATAATCTCCCCTCCAAGTCATAACTAAGTCAAACCCTGCTTAGCTTTACAGTCCAGATGAAACCAGTCAGCTTCTGCTCTTCTGCATAATTTACTTTAACAAAGATTAAGGATAAAGCAGCTTCAGAGACAACATGGCTTTCAATTTCTGGGTGACAAAGTAACTGTTCTTCTCTGAAGGAAATTGGCTTCTGTGTATTTGCAGAAGTCCATTTCTGGTGAAGGAGAGGATGAGAAAAGAATCTTCTTAAGAAAAGTTCATCACCCAATGCTTAAAGAATTTGTCATTTTAAGGCAAAGTAATACTTATTATATTGGGTGGATTAAATGAACCAAATCCAGGCAGCTGAGTTAGGATTAGAATTAGGGCTTGGTTCACTACAACGTTAGTCTAAAATATGGTTGACTACTATATAGTTCAATGCTGAGTAGGCATAATCAGTAAATTCACACATCAATTAAAGCAAAGGCTAGCAAGGTGTCAAGGTTCCAACTAATGAATCTGAATAAAGTAGAACTTTGAGGCTTGAGAATTCCTCAAAGAACATATTTATTGGATACATACTGTAATATTGGCATGATCAAAAGTGAAACCAACTCTAAACTTTACTCCAGAGATTCAAACTAATTAGGTAAAGGTTCCCCCGCACATGTGTGCTAGTCGTTTCCAACTATAGGGGCCGGTGCTCATCTCTGTTTCAAAGCCGAAGAGCCAGCGCTTGTCCGAGGACATCTCCGTGGTCATGTGGCCGGCATGACTAGACGCCAAAGGCGCACAGAACGCTGTTACCTTCCCACCGCAGTGGTCCCTATTTTTCTACTTGCATTTTTACGTGCTTTAGAACTGCTAGGTTGGCAGAAGCTGGGACGAGTAACAGGCGCTCACTCTGTTACGCGGCACTCGGGATTCGACCCGCCAAACTGCCGACCTTCTGATCGACAAGCTCAGCATCCTAACCCACTGAGCCACCGCATCCCTTTTAAACTAATTAAATGTTAGCAATTCCCTCCCTTGTATAATGCTACTGGTCACATTATCCAACATGTGCACTTGGCAGTCTTCTAGATAGTTCTTCCCTCCACCTTCTTGGATCGTTCTATGTTTAGTCTAATAAAAGTAAAAGCAACCTAATTCCCCCTCCCCCCTCTTCATGTGGCAACTGAGAATGAACGACAAACATAGTGTCAGCTCAGTTCATTGCAAAAGTTGACACATGGTGTAATCCAGATGTGGTTGGCCTGCACCCTCATGAGTCTTTCCTTTAGATCATTACTGGTTAGGCCTGATAAAGTTGGAACTGGATTAGAGAAGGAGTTTCCATTCCCGAAGTCGGTGTTAAATGCCTATTCCATAAAACACAAGAATATTGGATAAAATCAGAAGACTACAACACATGCAATAGCACTTAGATTTATATACCATTTCATGGTGCTTTACAGCCCTCTCTAAGCAGTTTACAGAGTCAGCAAGCTGCGCCCCCCAACAATCTGGGTCCTCATTTTATGAATCTTGGAAGGATGGAAGGCTGAGTCAACCTTGAGCCAGTCAGAGACGAACTCCTGGCAGTTGGCAGAATTAGCCTGCAATATTGCATTCTAAGCTCTGCACCACCACAGCTCTGGATGAGTGTGTTATGCAGATAAAATTCACAACTAAGGTCACAGCATGTCAGTATATGGAATCCTTACTAAGAAGCACTTTAGATTCGAAGGCAAATAGAAGTATTTCAATGCAGGTGGATGGTCTCATTTTCAACTTTTTAGAAACGGCTGTATCCTTCCTGGATGCGGTATATCTCTCCATATTTGCCTTAATGAGTTGCAGAGAGGTATTATGCATGCAACTGATAATACCTGAAAACACCTTTTTGCCTTTTCATTTGAAGCACTGCACAGCCCTTCTCCTCATGCTACTTTGGATGGTCCCCACAGAGACAGTTTAGGAACAAGGAATGGTCGCTGATTGAAAGCTTGCGAGGGAGTAAAGAATGTGGCAGTCAGCATTCCCACATGATCGGAAGCCTGCCCCAGATCCATCCCATTCTCTACACCTCATATCTCCAGAGCAAAACCTGACAGCAGCTTAAAATTGTCATGCAACCTAAGCAGCCAGTCAATTTGCATTTTCTTCCAAAGTTACCCACCAAGCTTAAAGTCGTAAATGGCAGATTCCATGTCTATTAAAAATTCACCCATCTGTTATGGCACTGCCCACCTCCTTGGCCCGCAAATTCGTCTCTCTTCCCCTCAAAATGTCATTAATATGCTTGGAGTTAATTCATTCTAGACCCAGAGCTTCAATTCACATTCACGTTGGTAGAATATATTCATCACAAATGATGTGACTTGAAAAGGCAGATTTAGATTCTGACAGAGAATAATTTATCATGGCTGGGAAAGAGCTTCCCACCAACTGGGCTATTTGAAAGCAGCAAGATGAAAATACACCAACTGGAGAAAATGCACAAATGTGTGTGTGTGTGTGTGCCTGTGTGTGTGTGAGAGAGAGAGGGGGGGGAAGAATAGAAAATAAAACATATGAGAGAATAAAATTGGGGCTGGCCATTTCAAAAGGAAGAAAGACTATTCTCTCCCCCGTCCCCGCCCCCCGCCCCCCAAAAAAATGTCATTTTCTTACCGATTTTGGTCTGGGCAGATCTCTGAAAAGGCATTGCAATAAAAATCCTTGATGCACATTAAGAATAGAAAGTGGTTTTCACGTTGGTTAATCTACGAGCATTCCCACATATTATGCTATGCCATAATGACGTTTCTTTAGTATGGTTTTAATCTGTGGCAGAAACAGCCAACTGCATGTGGATGTAAACTAAAGACACCACAGATAGGGCAATGTATGCAACAGAATAACAGAGTTGGAAGGGACCTTGGGGGTCTTCTACTCCAACCCCTTGCTCGAACAAGAAGCCTACACCATTTCAGACAAATGGTTGTCCAGTCTCTTCTTAAAAAAACTCCAGTGATGGAGCACCCACCACTTCTGAAGGCAAGCTGTTCCACTGGTTTATTGTTCTCACTACCAGGAAATTTCTCCTTAGTTCTAGGTTGCTTCTCTCCTTGATTAGTTTCCATCCATTGCTTCTTGTTCTGCCTCCAGGTGCTTTGGAGAATAGGTGACATCCCCCCTCTTCTTTGTGGCAGCCCCTCAAATATTGGAACACTGCTATCCTGTCACCCCCTAGTCCTTCTTTTCATTAAAGTAGAGATACCCAATTCCTGCAACTGTGTTAGGCATATGGTGTTAGCCTACAATGTTGGGTTGAAAATATATTAACCATAATGCTATGACTTTAAGAAGTTAATTGGCCAATGGGTGTGTAAGTGTTCTCATGGCCATAAGAGGAAGCTAGGAATGTAGCTTTTCTCTCTCTCTCTGAATTCACTGATCTCTACTATTACTGTTTTTGCTCTGCTGTTGGTTTACTACTGTTGTAAACCTGAACTGTGTATTGACCTCTGGACTGGTAAGAAGACTTTGTAGTTTGGATTACTCCTTGGACTGTTGCTATTGTTTTTGACCTGGACTGTTTATTTTTGACTATGCATTTTTGTTTTTACACCACCTCAAAAGTAAACTACTTTTTGCTTTTACAACTCAGTGTATTCTTGTGTGACTCTTGCTGCTCTCAGTACCCTTCCTTGTCTGTGCAACTCTTTGGTAGCACAAGGAGACCTCTGCACAACAAATTCCTTAACAAACTGTTCTTTATCTGTTTTTGCTTTCAGTCCCCCAATCATCTTTGTTGTTCTTTTTCAGTGTATATTCAATCTCTGTCCAGATCCCTTCCCACACCATCACACATTCAAATGCTTTCTCATTTTATGGAAGTTCTTCTAGGAATTTTGCTCAAGTGCTGCAAATTTCTCTTCCCCCCCTCCCCCGGTTAATACGTTACTTAATGTAGGTATGGCATCTTGGTAGGTACTTGGTCACTCTTCTGCTAAATATCACATTTGACTATATTGTTCTGAGCTGAGAAGTATAAGAAAATAAACACTTCTGACGTTATGACTTTAAGACTTTAGGTTAATAGACTTTAGATCTACTGTAGTTTAATTGATCTGGTATCAGATCATGCAGTAGATTTCTAGTAGTACCATTATTTGGGATTCCCAAAGGAAAAAAAAAGTTAATCTGTCTCCAAAGGAGTGGATATTTTGTCAGCAGTGTGTGAAACCCAGGAAAACGTCTCCTGAGAAGCCCCTGAATAAATGATAAGGCTTTAGATTATGTGCATCCCTCTCCAGCTTTTACCCCAGGGAAGGCGTGAAATAGATTAAGCAGTGGAATGCCTCCAGGAGCTTTGTGAAATAAATTAAGCAATGGGATGCGAGTATATTCCTTCCTTGCTGCCCACAGACATCCTACTTTAGCAATTGAGTTAACTTTGGTTTAAATTAAAAATGATTAAATAAGAACCTAGAGCTACTCCGAAAAGATAAAAATGGCAGATGGTTATGCCTCAACGGTCAGGGGAAAAAAAAAGAAAGACAAGGAAAGCTGAAGCAGAAAACAATTTTAGAAGATGCTATGAAAGTGGATGGGAAGGAACCTTACTAGTTGGCCCATAATTGGGTGTTCTGTGAGTGGCCATTCTGCCATAATAGACGTTTTGTGAGAGGAAGCGCAATAAGCCTCACATTTCTAATGTTGCTCATAGGCTGCAAAAGACAAAGACAAAAGAGAGATCAAATAGTAGTCATTAAAGTCTGCCTAATGGACGCGGCATTAAATGAAGAGAGCGGAATGGACGAGAAAGAATTGGCGAAGACAACGGAGTACAAAGACCTGCAATTGGACCTAGAAAGACTGTGGCAAAAGAAAACAAAGATAGCATGAATAGGTACCTTGGTGCCATCCCAAAAGAACTGAAGCACCTCTTGAACACCATTGGCAAAATTCACCCCCAGTCAATTCCGAAAGGCAGATGGTGATGGCACACCATCAAACAAACAAACGAACAAAAAACATCTGTTGTTTGAATTTCCTGCACTCAGTCGTTCAGTTCCTAGCCTTCTCAGGACTGGACTATTGTAAAGCGCTCTACGTGGGGCTACCCTTGAAGAGCATTTGGAAGCTACAGCTGTTGTAGAGTGCGGCAGAGTGGGTAGTTTTGGGGGCCCCAAGAATGGCCTCTGTAACACCACTGCTCCGTGAGCTGCGCTGGTTACCAGTCTGCTTCCAAGTGCAAATCAAGGTGTTGGTAATCACCTTTAAATCTCTTCATGGCACGGGTCCAGATTACTTGAGGGACCATCTCTTCCTTACAACTTGTGCCAGCTGAGGAGGCATGCTGCGGGTCCCACCAGCCCGATTATTCTGCTGTTGCTCCTGCCCCCTGGAACATCTTGCCCCCTGATGTGAAGTTGGCCGCAACTGTCCTATCGTTTCGTAAGGGCCTAAAGAAGTGGCTTTGCCAGTTGGCTTGGGGCCCCATTGTGAGAAGAACGCAATGGAGGTGGTTGATTGACTAATAACAGATCTCACCTCCCCACCCCCACCCTCCCCGTGTGTCTTGGGTTTTAAGGTTTGATTTTAACATTTTATGTTTTAACTAAGATGTAACTGTAAGAGTTAACCTATGGTAAGATGGGCGGCCAATACATTTCATCAAATAAGCAAGCAGACAAACAATAAACCCATTTACCTATTCTAGGCCCTTGGGGAGGTGTCGAATAGGTGGATAAGAATGCCAGATCCAGTCTCAACATCTGTCTGTGTGATCCTCTGTAATAATGACAATAGTACAACTGATTGAGGATGAGCCAGAGAGTTTCTTGACTCAGCTGAGTTGAATATGGTTCTCCACTTTATACCGATGTTTTAAGTTAGTAGAAAACATCTTGATTAGGTGCACATGGGAATTCTAGAAATTAGGGTGATGTTTCATTCTAACCATATGGATTTTTTGCATCCATCTTATTTTCTACCGGTCTGTAACAAAGGCGACACAAGGCCCAGAACTTCACCGCTAAATGTGGATGGCCTAAATTAAAGAAGCCATTGAACTGGGGGGGAAAAAACAATGTTTCCCATTGATTTTAAGCTTTTGTCTATTTGTAATTGACACACTAACAAGCCCAAGTTGCCTTTCCCAGTCATTAATAATCCTATAAATGAAGCTGGAAGTCTAATCTTCTCTCCCCAAAAGGGAGAGGAAAAAGAAAAGAAAAAGAAAGCAGAAAGAGTTAATCAATTACCTTAATAAAGGTCATTTCAGAAACGGACTCAGCTAAATGAATCCAGATGAGAAGATATCAGTAGCAAACCTTGATATATACCTACAGATATTACCCACCTTAACTTAATTAAAGTCAATGACTTAATAAAGTTCTTCCTTAGTAAACCAATATCCAAATTTCTCATGACTCCTCTCATTTTAATGAACTTGTCTGCAGTCTGTTGTTCAGCCAACCAACTCAAAAGATATTAAATTCTAGTTTATATAGTAAAGTTCAATAGAGTTTGCGGGGAAGGCACACTGGGAAAATGTGATGGTCTAGGCAGAATGGACAGTTATGCGTACTTCTAATGACAAGTACAAACCTATATTTAAATCATGATTTAGCTGCTGATGGAGAAGAATGGCCTAATGGCTTTACCAGAAGGAATAACAAATTTCATGCTATTGGTAATACGTGCCAGAATAGTAAACAAGACAAAACAGATTTTATTTTTTTTTTGCTGGCAAAATCTCTCTCTCTCTCTCTCTCTCTCTCTTTCTCCCTTTTTCTCTCCTCTATCTTTGTCTTCATCTGTGTTATATCTAATAAAGTGCAATACTTAGCTGGTTAGAAAAGTAAATCTGCTAAATATAATGACATTATTCCAAATTAAGAAATATACCAATGCAAGAAAATATTTGTAGCTCAGGGTTGAACTGAGGGGTTCTTGGTACTTCCTGACCTTGGTTGTTTTCTTGCGGACTTTTCATTACCCAACTAGGTAAGATCATCAGTGATAGAAGGAAGCGAGGGGTTTGTGGAGAGGAGGAGGAGGAGGAGGAAGAGGTGGAGGAAGAGGAGAAGGAGGAGAACTGTGGTATCTTTGGTGCTCTCTGAGTTTGGCTGGGGTTTTTTTTCAAATGTTTTATTATCCAACTATGTAACATCATCAGTAGAGTTTGCTCTCTATTTATATGCATTGGCTTGTCCTGTTCAGTGTTGGTGGGACAAACGCCACTGCCAGAAGCAACCTTTATCAATTAGGCCAGCGGTTCCCAACCTTTTCTATACCCCACACCCCTAGAATGCTTTTGATATATTCTCCCCCCCTACAAAAGCTCAAAATAACAGCAACAAAGTTTGTATATACACTCTAATTTTAAAAAGCCAAGGTTTTGCACCCTTGGAATATCGTCTTGCACCCCCAAGGGGTGTGAGTACCCCCGGTTGGAAGCCCCCGAATTAGGCAATTGGTGCCTATTGTCAGTGTGACCTATCTTGACCGATAACAGATCTCCAACTTTCTCAGCCCTGCTATGCTTTTCCTTTCAGACATCAGAGATGATATTGAGGGCTTCCCGAAGGTTCATTGTCAGTGGCTGATGGAACAGCTTGTTAACACAAAGTCGCCCAATGCATCCTTATCAGGAAGTGACAGATAATGGCAAGGGAAGCATTTCTGCCACTATAACCATGCATTCATATGCTAATTGGCTATTTACCTACACAACTTGATTACACCAGCAAGAACAACGAGCCAGTCAGAAGCCAAGGACTTTGCATGAGTGCAAACTGCTGTGCGTGTCCTTTGTTATGGCCACCTCTCAGTGGTAGCAGTGAGAAGGCTATTCCTCTCCTCTCCGACAACTGCCAGTGAAATGTTTTAAGAGCAATTGTTAGCTCCAAGATAGAGCAAGGGACCCACACCAGGGCATTTTGCTTTGCTGTCATGGTTCCGATAGATGAGACCAGTAAAAGCAGAACTCCAAGGCAAGAGCTTTCCTTAAAGAATATATTTATTGGCTAGATAGTATCGGCACGATCAAAAGTGAAACCAAGTCTGGAGTTCCCTCCCAAGCGTCACAAAGTTCCAAAGTTGAGCTTCCCACCCCAGTGCAGTGTAATTATCCAAGTTCCCTAATAGAATATTTTGGTGGGCTTTCTAACGGAAGTCAGGCAGCTATGACCTTGGTTCCCACGGGACAAATTATTGTTTAGTCTAACCTTAAAACCACTCATTTCCCTCTCCCAGTACCATGTCAACTGAAAACGAAGCAAAAATGGCTTCAGCCAAGATTGTTTGCAGTGTTGACATGGGTATTAAAATCCCTCAGTACTGTGTCTTTATGCACCGGGTTTCAGGAATTGCACACTGTGCTACTTCTAAAAAGAAGAAAGATCTCGCCCAACCGGTAAGAGTGGGACAATAAAGAGCAGAAGCAATCTGGTAGTAAATTTACTCCCTAGAGGAAGAGGAAGAGAAATGGAAGAGAATCAGGCTCTTCCTAGCAGCTGGCAAAAATAACCACAAACCTGTAGGTGGTGTTCCATTAGCAGGCCCTGTAAGTGGACCCCTTGGAGTGGGTTGTTCATGTAAGCAAAACTCTGAAGGATCATCTGCTCATGTGCCTCGCTCACATTAGAGCTATGAAATGAGTCTGTGTGGATCCCAGCATGAGGCTTGGGATCCCACGTCGTGACAAATTCAATGCCTACTGCAAAGGGAGAGGAAATGCATTACGCAAAAGCTGGTCATAAAGACAATTAGATATTTCCTTCTTTCCAGACTTTTAAATAGAGTCATGGTTGAAAAGTCTCACAGCTTCTTTTTCAGTCTTTATCTCAATCTTTCTCTATATCTCTATCACCTCTACCTCAATCTCTACCTCTTCCTCTATCTCTAATTTCTACCTGTCTCTCTATATCTATTTCTCTCTCTCTCTCTCTCTCTCTCTCTCTCTCTCTCTCTCTCTCTCTCTCTCTCTCTCTCTCTCTCTCTCTCTCTCTCTCTCACACATCTATCTCTATGATTTCCTCAAATGACCTAGTTGGCAGTTTTTAAGGGTTCCTTCATATACTCATATACTTGTTTGTTTGTTTTTTTGTAAAAGAAAAAGGTGCCGGAACTCACACATGTCATACAACCCGCCTTGCCTATCCTACAAGATTCCACCCAGAAAAGCTGCCGGAACTCCGTTCTGAGCATTAAATGAGGAAAAAAAATATGATATACTTAATGTATAATGCACTTGAGCCACTCAGGCTTGTGTTTAAAAAGGTTGACCAGACAAATCTTTTTACATAAAATAAAGAATAAATTACATTGCTGGAAGACATACTTTAGAAGAACATAAGCTTTGTGAGCTTCAAGGCCAACTAATTTGATTTGTATCTCTTCAGCTAGGCTGGTCAGATAATGTTGCTTTGGACTGTACACTTCTCCAACTTTTTACAATGTTATTCTCTGCTCAGAAAAATAAAATAAAAAATCATTGTTTATTCTGCCGGTATGAAAACAACCCCCACATTTAGACCTGAAATTCTTTTGAGAAAGCATGTTCAGAGTCACTTTTTTTCCTCTCTCTCTCTGTAATGATAGAGATAGAGATACAGATAGAAATACAGAATTCAGACAGACAGACGGACGTGCAAACGTGTGTATATAAGCAAACACTGGTCAATCTGCGAAAAAATAATCAACTCACGTGTAATAGACACCTAGATGAAATTTCCCTGAGTTTCCTATCCTCAACTGCTAATATTTCACAAACAACTTTAAGTACAAACAAGTGCTGTTAGACATATGAAATGCTTTGAATGCTGGAGATATATCAGAAAAATTGGAAATCACTGCATCAGATCTATTCAGATCTTCATATCCCAGCCAAATTTTAAAGACACTGAGGCAGATCATCTTCAAATGAGATCCTGGCATTCCCAATCTTTCAAAGCAAACTACATAGGTGGACAGCAGAATAATAGTAATGGGTCTACGCATTCAATATCCATCTCACCAAAAGCCTTAACAGGGCACAAACGACCATCCACTTCTCCAGTTGTGACAATGATGTATGGCTATGCTTAAGTTACTACTATTATCCTGAGATTGCAGATGAGAAATGGAGGCAGGAGAGAATCCGCTTGTCCAAGGACACGAGGACATAACATGAGAAAGGGGAGATTCCAATTCCAGGGTTCCTCTCCCCCCCGCCTTAATATCAAATAGAAACCTCTTTGTCATTACCAAACTGCTCCGGCTCCCACAATGACATTTCTATGACATTCACCGAATTGGAGTAGTGTCATTACTTATGTCAATAATTCACAGAGAAATAATGGCAAGTAACTCAGGGAGAAAAGAAAAAAAGCAGAAGAAGAAAAAAAGAAAAAGAAGGGCAAAAGACTGACATTGCCAGCTTTTCCTTTCAACCGGAGAGGCTAAGATGAACAGAGTTTCAGTTGTGGAAAATGCACATCACGTTACTCTCGCTTTGACAAGATCAGTGAGTGTCACCGGAGATGACTACGATCAAGCACCAGGATGACAGATAAAAGAATAAAAGCCCCCCCCCCATCCTATAAATCCTAACCCTTCCCTCCTCTAAAAAGAGATCCGCTAATTTTTCCACAGCAATAGGCGACTGTTGCGTTAAATACGACAAAGCGCAGTTATTCTGAATCTTATCCTGAACAGAATAGCAATATATATATATATATATATAGGGACGCGGTGGCTCAGTGGGTTAGGACGCTGAGCTTGTCGATCGGAAGGTCGGCAGTTTGGCGGGTCGAATCCCGAGTGCCGCGTAACAGAGTGAGTGCCTGTTACTCGTCCCAGCTTCTGCCAACCTAGCAGTTCGAACGCATGTAAAAATGCAAGTAGAAAAATAGGGACCACTACGGTGGGAAGGTAACAGCGTTCTGTGCGCCTCTGGCGTCTAGTCATGCTGGCCACATGACCACGGAGACGTCCTCGGACAAGCGCTGGCTCTTCGGCTTTGAAACGGAGATGAGCACCGGCCCCTAGAGTTGGAAACGACTAGCACGCATGTGCGGGGGAACCTTTACCTTATATATATATATATATATATATATATATATATATATATATATATATATATATATATATATATATATATATATATATATATATATATATATATATATATATATATATATATATATATATATATATATATATATATATCTCAGAGGTCTAAATACGACAGAGTGTATTTTAACTCAAAAGAATTTGGATCACTTTCTATCTCTTTCCACACTTTATATCACTCTATATCTCTTTTCACTTCTCATCTGAGAAACTTCTTCAGTTCTGACTGAGTCTGTTTTGATTTCTTCAGTTCTGACTGAATTAGAACTGAAGAAGCTTCTTGGGTGAGAAGTGAAACGTCTTCAAGGAAAAACAAAATCCAGTTGCCTTTTGAAAAAGCACCTTCGGGACAATCATGACCTGGATGGCTGAGAATCTTCAAAGACACCTGTCGGGATAACCAATGCATTTATTCTGTGGCTGCCTCTCTTGACTGGTTTAAAAGTCAAAGGGTTATAGGTTCTTTGTGTTATAAGAGCAGATAAAGAATCCTACCAAGTAGATCAGAGGTTTTCAACATTTCTTTTGACAGAGGTCAAACCAATGTTTTTAGGAAGACCACAAGTTACAAATATACAATCTGCAATGGTCTAAACCTTGTAGTGTAGCATAGAAAAATGACAGTCCCTTTGCACAGAATCCATTGGGGAGAATACCCACATATTTTAAAATTTCGGTATTGGTGTAATTAAAAAAGGTATCAAACTGGATTAACCAGATGTATGTCTGCAAGCACAAAGAAATTATATGAAGCAGGAAAATATTATTCCATTAATTTTCATACTTACTAGTAGCTTGGTTACATTCTTGTAAGGTTCCACTGTTTCACCTATAAAAACTAAGCTGGTCCTTAATGCTAACAGGACATGAAGGTATAGCAAGGTGAAAACAAGATCAATTAGGAGTTAATTTCATTTTAAAAAGATAAAATAAAATAAAAATAATAGGTCAGCTTTGAAATAAAATAAGGCATGCTCCATCCAATATTATATAAAAGAGAAAGGCAATCTAGAAATTGCTACCACTTTCCAGGAGGCCATCAGCAATCTTCAGCAACAAAATTAAACCTAACACCTTAAATTAAATATAACTAGATCCTTTGGCCAAAGATAGTGTTAAAATGTATTAGAATTTTTTTTTGAAGCAGAATCTGATTCAATTTAAAACATTTAGAAATGATTTAATTCACTATCCAGGATTGCTGGCAGATAGTGTTCATAAAAATGTTCTCAGAAGGTGGATTTTTATAAGGTGGATTTTTTTTTTATCCCATGCCAGACAATGCTCCAGTGGACTTTCCAATAAGACCATCGGAGAACTGGGATAAAATTTAGAGTGATTTGGTTGCCACCAAATGAATACATGCCTCTTGTGGCTGTGCTGGCACAACAGCTAGGCTAGGCTATCCTGAGCTGAATAATGTGTGCGATGGAACACAGCCATAAGATCATTTGTGTGACATTGGAGGCAGAAAGAGTTAAGATTTAGTGTTGTGCATTTATCTAGCTAAATGACCACCAAAAATCAAACCAAATTCATAGACACAAATGAAATAGTCAAGGCATTCCCCCAACCCAAGCAAAATTATGTATAGTTTGGTGAAATCTTATACTGAGTTGAAGGGAGGAATAAAATGGCTGGATAGCTTTAGTGCTTTGTGGAGAAGAAGAAGCTGAAGGGCGATCCTCTCTAAAACTTTACGGTATTTATCTAGTAGCCATGGAGGTTTGTGCTTTTGTCTGGCAAGATTCCTGTCTACAGGCAAGCAACAAAAAACATACCACTCTGATCAGTTCACTTTGTGACTTCTACTTCCTTGCACATGGCATGAATCAAGTTTTAGAGAGGATTTCCCTCCAGACACTTGCTCCCCAAAAGAGATTCAAGGCTACTCAGCCATTTCACTCCACCTGTCAATCCTGTAAACATTGACATATTTTTGCACTGACAATATAAGAGACAGCCTGTTACTTTAAATTAGTTCACTTTGGGGGGAAACAGCCAGATGTTTTGAGAAGATTAGAAAAGACTGCGTACAGAATGGGAAGTGAAACTTCATATGTAAAACTAATTGGATAATGTGATTTATGACGTGTAGAAAAGGTCGGGGATTGTGTGTGTGTTGCAATGGGTTTGGGGGGGGAGGAGATTTCAGATTCTGGCATTCCTCCATGAGTGCCAATGTTTCATTTCATTATTAAGACTTTTTAGATAAACAATGCCTGCATTTTGTTTGAACTGTCTCATTTATCGGAACCATGACACCACCTTGTTTGAACTGTCTCATTTATCGGAACCATGACACCACCACTCAACTCAGTGCCAGATCCCTCCAATAGAGTGAGTTCAACATACTGTAGCTCTTTTTGCAGCACGAGGTGGTACGCAATATCATCTTTGCATGGTGAAGTTTACAGACTTAAATAGGGACTTAGTCTTAGAGAAATAACAGGAAATTGGAGTGTCTTCAGGGCATAATGAAAAACGTCAAGATGGGGGCATGGTGTGCAATCAAAACTCCACCCCTTTTTATACGGTTGCACTCAAAAAATGAGTGAAGCTTCAACTATACAGTTGTGATTGCCTCTTGATGTTTCTAAGTCCACCTTGCAGACTCCCTTGATAGTAAGAGAAAATAACAGAATAACGGAGTTGGGAGGGACCTTGGAGGACTTTTAGGCCAACCCCCCTCAAGCAGGAGACCCTGTAATACTCCATTCCAGACGAATGGCTGCCCAACCTTCTTAAACATCTCCAGAGTTGGAGCACCCACAACTTCTGAAGGCAAACCGTTACGCTGTTCTCACTGTTGGGAAATTTCTCCTTATTTCTAGCTTGTTCATCCTGCAGTTTCATTTAGGTATCTTCTCTCCAGCAGTCTGATCCCTTTTTGGTTCCCCATACTTTTGTCAAAATCCAAGGGAGAGCATCAGATCGAAATGCTTCCCCCTACAGCTTTTGAAATAAAGAATTGAGGGCAGTCAAAGTAGGCTGCCAGACGATGGAGAGTTGAGAAACAGAAAATAAGTAAATAAAAATAAAGAACAAACCTGCTAGCCTAGATCAATACATTCTAAATGGCCCTGTAAGTGTCAGAGGAAGAACAGAAGCCTCTTGGGTAAATGATAATGTTGGGAACCAGAGGAAAATTTTGGCAGGCCTGATGTATTCCTAACCCAGCAGGGTTATTGGAAAATGTGACCCATCATTTCCATCAGAGCTGGATGGTCTTGCTAATCCCCATTACTGTTGATAAAACAATATAAAGTTCCGGTGAAAAAGTGGATTCATTACTTGCCCCACATTCCCTTTATATATCTCTGTAATTTTTCCTGTAAGTTTTTGGCATGCCTCTATCTCATCTGTAGATGATGATAACTTCATCAATTTATCGGATTCGTGGCAGCCTCCGTGCTTCCCAGACACTACAAGTTGTCAGAAGAGGAGACCAATAGACTAGGGGAAATGAAGAAAGATGACTGTGAAAGCTTTTTGTTCTCAAATAAGGGAAATAAATGTTCTCTGCTATAGCTGTAACAAGGACTTCTGAATCACCTCATTGCTGGGTCCAAGGTGAGAGCCACCCACATTATCCATTATTGCCTAGGTTGACTTTGTACTTAGTATGGGTGCCAACTCTATCATAACTGGTCTACAGCTGTCTAAACAGTTGGTAACGAGCAAGGATTTAAGTGAGAAAACCTTGTATAACATCTTCTCTGTCGTGATTCAACCACAGAAAAACAGATTAACAGAACCGGAAGGGACCTTGGAGATCATGCAGGGGACCTATACCATTTTTGACAAGTGGCAGTCCAGTCTCTTCTTGAAAGCCTCCAGCAATGGAGCACCCACAACCTCTCAAGGCTACTTCTGTTCCATTGGTTGATTGTTTTCACTGTCAAAAAAATTTCTCCTTATTTCTAGGTTGAATCTCTCCCCTCATCAGTTTTAAAAGAAGTGTGGTCTAAAATGGGCTAATGGGAATGAACTACACCTTCTTAGAACATTATAGCGATGGTGTCTTTTTAAGTTCACATTTCAAATTTTCTAAATTTGGTCAGAAAAATCCCTTCCAAGAAGCAAGCAAAAAAGAAATACTGCAAATGAGAGGCAGCTATTCTGATACTTTTCAGTAATGGGGAAAAAAATTTGTTCTGTCCAGATAATAACTGATCTAATCTGAACAGCTTGGCAATAATAGATTTCATTTAAATTGCTCTTGTTAAATAGCTGCAGTTTTGAAAAGCAGCTAGTTAGTGGGTGCCTCTTCTCTTTGGCCATATACAGTAAAAAGAGGATACTTTTGGATGTATGTGGTGAAAGGGGCCAGTGTTTTATCGAGCAAAATAATATTATGCTGCCATTCCTATGGGATGCATTATTTTTGCCACCATTACAAGGCTTTCTCATTTTAATAACATTCTTAACTGTGAGGCCCTATTCATTCAGCATCCTAGAATTATCTAGGTTCTCTATATAGACTCCAGGGGACTGGTGAATTTCAGATTGAAAACAGCAAATTTCCAACTCTGGAAAAATATTCCTAAGGGAGAACAGATCCAAGATTTCTAATTAAATTAATTAATTACAAATAGCTCATTTTGGCAAGCATTGTGTAGCTGCCCTGAATCTGAGTAAAGCTGGACAAACTAACTTTACGAGCAAATGCATATGGCTGCATTCTCTCTCTCTCTCTCTCTCTCTCTCTCTCTCTCTCTCTCTCTCTCTCTCTCTCTCTCTCTCTCTCTCTCTCTCTCTCTCTCTCTCTCTCTCTCTCTCTCTCTCTCTCTCTCTCTCTCTCTCTCAGAAATAGGTATTCACACAACTCCTTCCCCGGCTGTCTTTCAGACTCAGAAATACAGAAAAGTGTTAGAAAGATAGACACATGTGAAACACAGCATCCTAAAACCAGCTCAAAGCCATCACTAAGATTCAAACTAAGCATTCAAGCAATCCAGGAATAAGAGAAAAAGGCAGAGGTTCCGTTGATAGGGAGTGATGGAACCACATTTCAGTGAAATTTTGAAGACATTCCACTCTAATTTGTATATGCAACAAAAAGTCTGTTCCTCTTCTTGCCTACAGAATAGCACGGATAAAGATCCCACCCACCCACTATTTTTTTAAACAAAGTAAAAATTCCATAGAGAAAACTTTTAATTGTAGAACTCTTGTAGAACTTTCTTATGAAAGATGACTAGCAACAAATTTACCAGGGAAAGAAGCTGATAGAAGCAAGGAATAGGCTGGTCATTCTAAGTAAAAGAAACTTGAAACAAGCCCATTTGTTTTATGGTTAAACCCAGTGCTTTTTTTGTAAAAGAAAAAGATGCCAGAACTCACACACGTCATACAACCCGCCTTGCCTACCCTACAAGGTTCCATCCCAAAAAGGTGCCGGAACTCCGTTCTGAGCGTTTTATGAGAAAAAAAGCTCTGGTTAAACCATATACAAACTGACAGATCCAAATAAGGAGGATATTCTTACCATTTAATTCTAACTGAAGGATTCACACATTAGAATGGCAGAGAACATGTTTGCATTTCAATTTGCCCTTAACTAGTCCCAGAATTGGAACACACTTGTCTAAAAGTTGCAATACAGCTTGTCATTTCTGCACCATAGGCAATTTTAAAAGCTCCATTACATGATAAAAAGTTCATGATGTATTAGGTCCAACAATCAATACATAAACAAACAGAACAAATTCCAAACATCTTCACATACACCTTCATTTATCTCTAACATACCAAAATATTTGCCCTTGTTATATTTGCTGATTGCGCTTCTTTATACGTAAAAGTTAATCTCCTTATGTGTGCATTAGGACATTTTCAACTTGTTCATGTTGAGTTTTTAGGTGGCCTATTCTAACAAAAAAAAAGGTGGATGAAGGATAGATGACAGGCAAAAGGCCCATTACTGAAGATTTAACTTGAAAAAGCTGAAGTTTCCCAATAAAGTTAAAATAACTGTAGCGTTCCAAATTTATGAAATCAATGCGGTAGCTGTAGATGAAACAAAACTGCAAGATCAGAAGCAGCCATCGGTATATTGCAATGCTGCCTCCATATTTTATTCCTCTGCTATTTGACTTTCATCTTCTGTAGAAAGTCATTTAACTTTTGTCATCCCAATGCTTCAAAGGAAACTTCTAGGAAAAAAAATGTGTCCTCTACTTTATCTCAGTATATCTAAGAATTCAGCTTTAGCTTTAGTCGGCATACATGTCTCTGTGTGTATCTCGTTCCTTATTTGAATAGTTGTAGGACAGGCTAAGTAATACCCAGTCGGATAAGTTGTGGAATCGTGTCCTGGTATCTCTAAGTTCTAGGTCAGGGGTAGGCAACCTCGGCTCTTTTATGACTCATGTACTTCAACTCCCAGAATTCCTGAGTCAGCTATGCTGACTCAGGAATTCTGGGAGTTGAAGTCCATGAGTCATAAAAGAGCCGAGGTTGCCTACCCCTGTTCTATGCTAAAGCCAAGTTTTCTAGACCAAGAGAAATTAAAGAAATGTGGCCCCCAAGGAAAAATATAGATGACTTGGTAAGAAGAGCAAAGGCAAAACCTATATTTTTCCTCCTCCTCCTCCTCCTCCATCATCCCAGAAAAGCAGAGACAAAGTTGAACTTGAAGATAACTTTACTGGTATTGAACTACATATAGAGTTGAATTTGGCTACCTGTAAAAAAAAAGGCTCACCTATGGATGATACCATTATGCATACTGAATGGGAGACAACCAAGAACTTCTGAAGCTGTAGGGTACATTGGGAAGTGGAAAGAAAAGATCCAGAAGAGGGTGGTGGCAAACTCTGTACTGCCACTAAGAAGACGCCATGGTGATGCCTGCATCTTCACCAGAGCTGATGGAATATTTATTTACCTTTTGCCTACTTACTGCAACTCAAATTTACTTACTCATAACTGCGGGAAGTAAACAGCTAGCATTATGCCCTTGACAGAAGCTGAAGAAACTCCACTAACCCTCTGGTGAAGAGGGACCATGGGCATTGCATGCTGAATTCTTATCTAAGTGATGATGAGAATGAAAATGACATCCCTAATTGAAAGCGATGGCATGCTGGTGTCTTGTCATTCAACCGCCTTTACTTTCCCTGACTTAGAATATTTAATTTAAACATTGTTGGAGGTTTAAACTTGCAGAAGCGGCTTGGAAACAGCTTGGCTTGCATATCTAAGAAGTATTGATGGGCAAAAAGATACAGATCAACATAGATTAACTCCAAAGTTAACTTCAGACCAACAATGCTGCAATGCTGCAATGCTCTCTACATGGGGCTGCCCTTGAGGACCACTCGGAGGCTCCAACTGGTGCAGAATGCGGCCGCGCGAGTTCTGATGGGGGTCTCCCGATACTCCCATGTAACACCTCTGCTCTGTAAGCTGCATTGGCTTCCAGTTGCCCTCCGGGTGAGATTCAAGGTGCTGGTGATGACCTATAAAGCCCTAAATAGCATGGGTCCGGATTATTTACGGGAGCACCTTCTGCCGGCATCAACTTCCCATCGTCCTGTGCGCTCCCACAGAGAGGGCCTCCTCAGGGTGCTGTCGGCCAGGGAATACCGACTGGCAGCCCCCAGGGGGAGAGCATTCTCTGTGGGCATACCTGCCCTCTGGAACCATCTCCCTGTTGAGCTCCAGATGGCTCCCGACCTTCGCTCCTTTCGCCGCGACCTGAAAACTTGGTTATTTGAGCTTGCTGGCCTGGACTGAGGGATTGGGTTTTTAAATTTTTAATTTTAAACTTTTAGAATGTGTTTTATTTATTAGGGCTAATTTATTTTAACTTTGTATAGTGTATATTGTATATTGTGTTTTAACTGCCCTGTACACCGCCCTGAGTCCTTCGGGAGAAGGGCGGTATATAAATCCAATTAATAATAATAATAATAATAATAATAATAATAATAATAATAATAATAATAATAATAATAATAATAATAATAATAATAATAATAATAATAATAATAATAATAATAATCAATCATCATCATCATCATCATCATCATCATCATCATCATCATCATCATCATCATGTAAACAATGCCCAACTCAGGAAACTGCCAAAGAGCCAACAGTAAACAGCCCTACCAAAGAATCTCTTAAGACCACTCCCCACCCACCCACCCAGGCAAGACACCAGAATATAAACTGACATCAAACAGCACTCCTTACTAGCGCTGATGATGTTACCTAGTTTGGGCAATGAAACGTCTGTAAGAAAACAGGCTAGCTCAGAGAGCACCAAGACCTCCTCAAACTTCCAATCATTCACTGAAGTGAACTTCTGAACATTATTCAGAGAGAAACTAGACCCATTTTTATTTTCTAGAATTCCTATCCCTACTTACAGTAAGAGGCATGTGATGCTACATCAAACATGATGTTGCGATGCAAATGGTGTAATTGCACGAGGCTGTGTCCTCCGTCTTGCGGCGTGTGGGAGCTTGCAGCAGGACATTTACCTTCTAGCAACAACTATGTTTTGTGATATTTGGTCTATCATGGCTGCATCAGGAGACCACACCAGATATCCCTTTATCTTAGCAGGCTTTATCCCATTGGTGGTGCTTAACCTAAAGTTAAATAAAAGCGGTAATTATTTCTCATTTAGCTATTTTGGCGTTTTTAAACCCTTCAGTGGTAGATCACAGCAAACCCTCTTCCCTGGGGACTCCTGCAAAGCAAATAATGGGGTTCATAAAGTCAAACGTAAATAAGAATTGAGCTGTGGCCATTAAACCAAGTAATATAAAAGGATTAATCCATTAGAGTTCGTGACACAAGCTTGCCTGCTGATGTTGCATGTATCTAATGGATCTCAGATTTCTAATTAAATCAATTAATTACACATAGCTCATTTTGGCAAGTATCATGCAGTTGCCCTAAATCTGGGTAGGCCCCCTATATCAAATTTTGCATAAACTTTCAAAGATGTAACTCAAAGGCCCACTTATGTCATCAAAAGCTCACATTCTTTTGCTGGATTAGAATGCTTATTCACCTACCTCAAATTCATCTAGCAGAAGTTCTCAAAGTATCTGAGATGTCATTTCTATCCCCTGTAACTAGAATGTTAAAGTTCTAATTTGCATGCAGATTGTGAGTATTGCCCGAGACAAATTAGTTACCTCTAAACCATTCCTCAACAGATTGTACAACTATTTCTTGCAAGCATTACATTGCACCACACCTAACAGGTGACTATAGTGCCCAAGCAAAGCTGAGTTCTTCTTATTCAATCTCTGTGCATCACTAGCTAAACATTTTCCGTATCTTTTGTTTAATTCAACTTATAGGCCACCCATCTCACCTGTCATTTCTTGCTACTCCTATTATTACATTCCACATTGGTTTATATTTTCCCAAAATAGCATCTTACTTATATGGGGGGAAAAAATCAGCCCTTTGACTATGCCAGAGAGAGCAAACTTATTTTTTTTAATGAAAATTGCAGTGCGATAACACAAAATTTCAAATCTGATGCATGCCTATTGTTCTCATAGAATCATACCTTTGGAAAAGGCCTTTTAGAGCAATGTTCCTGCTTAGTTTAGGTTCAAGGACCTCCCCAGATGGATGGTTTCCCCCTATTCAAATATTGTGTTAGAATTTGCTTTGTATAAATTATTTCATGTCCTGGATTTAAGAACAATGCAATACAGGTCTTGCTCTTTTCCTGACATCTTTTTCAGGTCTTCCGAAGACCAGCTCTTTCAGTGTTTCTTCATAAAGTTTAGCTGCCTATCTTTTGAATATTTTCACTATCCTTTTGTGAACCAGTTATCTCTGAGATTGTAAAAGTAGGTTATCCAGCCTGGAAACTGGACACAATATTTGAAATGTACTGTAGAGCCAGTGCAGAATACAGCGGAGCTACTACTCTGTGTATTTCCTTCCTAGCAGTACTTTTTATGAATATGCTGTGCCTCAGGTGATGAGGTTTTATTGGCTATTGGTTTTGATTTTGAAAGAAACAGTATATTGATCACTTTGACAAAATGAGTGGAAAATGGGCTTTGAAAGGATCAACCACAAAACCCCTGTGGGATTCCAATGGTCATTTATTAGGTCTTTTCAGGAGAGGGAAGTTGTGCTACATTTACGGGTAATACTTACTGCATACAGAAAACATTTCTATCTAGTAATGGATTTGGCATGGGAACTAGGAACTCTTGGTGAATAGCTCAACCCTTGCATGTTTCATTCAACATTAGATACAAGCCTTTACAATGTCTAATTTGACATAAGAATTGCCAGAAACTCACTTTTTTTAAAAAAAAAAAGACATCTTTGAACCTAAAAATATTGCTCCTTAAAGCTGTGGGGATATTTAAGGTGTCAATATTCTCCAACTTTGAGGACCCTTCAGATGTGAGACCTTCTTTTCCATAATTTTTCAACTACAATGACCATTGATGAAAATCCTGGGAGTTGGGATTCCACTCATCTGATGGCATTCAGATTGTGGAAGGCTGATCTAAATCCTGGCTTACTCATTGGAAACTGAGTTTGTCTGGAAACAACAGTGATCTGTTACATCATGTTTAGACTTTTGCAATAGATTCTGGAGAAAGCTATTCTTAAAGCTTCAATAGATGCAGACTGATAGCTAGGCTTTGAATTAGTACATAATTGCATAGGCCATGATTATTGAGAAGATAAGACACTAGTAAGGGATGACCTGAAAGTGGTCTCTGTTGGGTTTTTGGCTCACTTCTGAGTAAAGGACTTCAGCTTAAATTTTAAAACAGTTCAGGTCCAAGTCATCTATTAAACTATTTGTTTCATTGTGAAACTATCACATTACAAATTTCTTCAAGTAGCATCTTACCAAGCAAGGTATTGCTAAACAGATACCAAAAGGCAAGACAAGAAACCATGGTTGGAAACTAACGAAGGAGAGAAGCAACTTAGAATTGAGGAGAAATTTCCCAACAGTGAGAGCAATCAACCAATAGAATAGCTTGCCTTCAGAGGTTGTGGGTGCCCCATCGCTGGAAACTTTCAAAAAGAGACTGGATAACCATTTGTCTGAAATGGTATAGGGTCATAATCATTTAGTCCAACCCCCTGCTCAAGCGGGAAACCCTATACCATTTCAGACAAGTGGCTGTCCAGTCTCTTCTTAAAACCTTCCAGTTTTTGGAGCATTTCACAGCTTCTGGAGGCAGGTTGTTCCACTGGTTAATTGTTCTAACTGTCAGGAAGTTTCTCCTTAATTCTAGGTTGCTTCTCTCCTTGATTAGTTTCCATCCTTTGTTTCTTGTCCTGCCTTCGGGTGCTTTGGAGAATAGCTTGACTCCCTCTTCTTTGGGGCAGCCCCTGAGATATTGGAACACTGCTCTCATGTCACCCCTCGCCCTTCTCTTCATTAAAACTAGACATACCCAATTCCAGCAGCCGTTCCTTATATGTTTTAGCCTCCAGACCTCTAATCATCTTTGTTGCTCTTCTCTGTACTCTTTCCGGAGTCTCAACATGTTTTTACATTGTGGTGACCAAAACTGGATGCAGTATTCCAAGGTCTCCTATTTGAGCAGGGGGTAATACTATAAGACCTCTGAGGTTCCTTCCAGGTCTATTATATTCTGTGTTCTAAATTCTACTTTCTCAAGGACAAAACAGATTGCAGGTGAAAGCTTGATAGTTGTACAGGAAACTGTGGTTAGGGTTAGGGTTAGGTTTCTAGGGTTTTTAAGGATTAGGTTAGGGCAGGGGTGTCAAACGGCCGACCCACGGGGTGGATGCGTCATGCGGAAGCCGCGCCCACCCCACTGCCGGCAATGGCAAAATGATCCACTTCATGAGTGCCGATATGTCGCACGACGTCACGTGATGTCGCAAGTTTGACATGTCTGAGTTAGGGTATGGTTTCTGAATTGTTGTTTTTCAATCCAGCATTATAATCACATTCCCGTTCTTTGGCTCTTCAATTTTAAGACTCATGAAGTGGATCATTTACATATTTTTTTCAGGTTTTATTGTTTTAATAACCTAATGGGTTTATTGATTTTTTTTTTAAAGTTTCACATCATTTTACTTTAGGTTTATGAACTGCCATGATGACTTTTAGCAGACAAGGGAGTATAAAAATATTCCTAATAAGCCATAAAAGAGAAAATTCTCCGTTCCAGAAGATCACTTCCTTGATCATTAGAACAGCAGCTAATCCAGTAGTCGGTTCCAAAAAGAAAACAAACAAGCAACTGCTGGGGAATCTAATCAGCTGTTGGCTTTAGAAATAACTCCTTTTTTAAGTGGGGGGGGGAAACTCATTGTGTATGTCAGCAAAAAAAGAAAAAAAAAAGAAAGAAAATGAAAAGCAGGGTCCAAATCAGGGGTTGGTGGGGGGGTGGATTTGCATTACCAGTTTTTGCAACCTCTCCAGCAAAATGAACTGGACTATTAAGAAGTTCAAGAGAGAGGGGGGTGGGGGGGGAAGAACGGTTGCACAGTATTTAATTTACAGATGCAAAACGGTAGAATAAAAGATATCCGCCTAAGCCATAAATCATAATAAGAACCAGAGAAATCACAGGACCGATTGTCAGCTTTAGGCTTTCAAACAACAAAACCTTTTAAATTAATTTCTGTTTCTGCCTGGTTGCAATTTATTCCTCTTGATCCTGCCCCATTGGATTGTGTGTGTTTAGGCCATGCCAAATGAGATTGATTCATTCCATTGATCAATTACAAATTTATTGCCGGCATGCAATGACTATTGCCCTTCATCAAAATGTATGAGGGCCAATAAATAACAGGGCAATAAAATTAACCTTCAGCGGTCTCTTCCTTCAAAATGAGTGGCAACGGGCAGCGATTATCACTTGAATGCAGAGAGTCACAGCTGTGTTCAGCTCCTCAGCTATCAACTCGGAGCAATGAAAGAAATGTGAATTCGTTGCTGGAAACCCATGACTCAAAGACATCTTGGCATAAAGCTGCCACCTAAAAGCAAAGAAATGCTTCCTGGCTTTTTCTTAAAAACAACAACAACAACAAAAGTAAACTAAACTAAACAAAAAGGCAGGAAACGGAGGGAAACCCATCTGTGCTCATCATCTTGGAAAATCTGTCATTTATCTGTCATCCCCGGCTAAATCAATATTGACTTCTGTTCCTGCTATGTTGGGACTTTGAAACAATCCCTTTCATACTCAGGTAGAAATGTCCTAGATTTTCATCATCTGGAGTTAGAGTTTGATCAAACAAATGAAGGTGAATATATTTTTTTTTGAATTTCCCAGGAAATGTTTCAGGATCCAATCTGGGTCAGTTACTGGGTCAGTCCAAGCTTTCGGAGATATGCTGGAGCCCAGTCTCTGGGAACTTCTCTCTAGCAGAGTATGTGCTTTGTTCTCTTCTGTGTGTGGTATTAATATGGTGCCTGGCTGTGTAAAGGTGGTAAAGGTAAAGGTTCCCCCGCACATGCATGCTAGTCGTTTCCAACTCTAGAGGCCAGTGCTCATCTCTGTTTCTTTTTTTTTCTTTTTTTCTTTTTTTTATTGAAAAGTTTTACAAAATTTTTAATAATAAAAAAAACCCCGTCAACCCTCCCCCCTTTCATCCCCCCCCGGACTTCCCAAAGCAGAATACAGTGTATTACATATAGCAATCTTATGCAAACATATGCTAAATATCTATTACAACATTAACAAACCTTCCACCCTTTAACTCCCTTATAACCTCATCTCCATTTCAAAGCCGAAGAGCCAGCGCTTGTCCGAGGACGTCTCCGTGGTCATGTGGCCGGCATGACTAGATGCCAAAGGCGCACGGAATGCTGTTACCTTCCCACCGTAGTGGTCCCTATTTTTCTACTTGCATTTTTACGTGCTTTCGAACTGCTAGGTTGGCAGAAACTGGGACAAGTAACAGGCACTCACTCTGTTATGCGGCACTCGGGATTCGACCCGCCAAACTGCCAATCATCTGATCGACAAGATCAGCGTCCTAACCCACTGAGCCACCATGGCTGTGTATGGCCTTTTAATTCTTGATTGGGGTGTTAATGGTCGCTTATTAAGTCATTGGTTTTTGGTTCCTTGTGCTGCCAAGCCCTCACCTCCTACATACTTGATAAGCTGGTCATAGATCAAAGCAGTTCAAAGCTTTTTTGATCAAAGGAGTTCACAGTTTTGCAGAGCTGAGTCTCTCACTTTTTCCAGCTCTGGATGTGTATCCCACCCCAATCCAGTTAAAATTTTGGAAATGGAGGGGGGCAGTGAATGACTAAGCTCTTTGAGCACGTAGAGAGGTTTTCTTCCCTATGTCTTCCTTGGGCTGATGGTATACTGCTGTGTAGTCTGATGGAAAATAGTTTGAACACTGACGGTACACTGAAGAATTATAGATGAAAAAAAAAACCCCGCTCAGATCTTTTCTTGGTCAATCTTGTTTTCCCCTCTGTATGCAAGCAGAATCAAGTAGAAACAAATAAGCAAAAAGAGAAATGCAGGGTACTGTCCATAATCGATATGGTTAAAAAAAGTATAGCCTGCAATATTGGGAATGTTCGTCCATTTTTCTGATTCCCCACCCCCTTCCATCTCTGATCCTCATAGCACGTCTCAGTGCTGCCTCCAGAGTTAAATACTTCAGATCCTGTTATGAACTTTCATTCACCAAGAGAGCTAATTATTTCTGTCTGGGCAATTCAGCATAACAAAAACAAACAAACAGGCATACAGATCAGAGAGACAGGGCTTGGCAAACCAATAATATTGTTTGAAACTGGTCATGGCACCAGACACTTTGACACCACCTGGGTGAACCTGAAGCATTTTCAGGGATATTGCATGCAGGGATAGTGAGATCCAAGGACAATCTAAGAAAATGGGGTTTCCCTGTAGAAGATGCTATAGGACCTGCCACAACGTAAATCTCTAAATAGAAATGATCCTTGGCTCCCTGTGTTGAGAAAGGCATAATTCATTAGAGATCGAGGGTATTGCAGTAGTGCAAAGTCAGAACTGAGAACCACACACCAAAATCCCTACGTTCTACTTTTCCATTCCTTAACTAACTCTCATTGCCCACCTCAGTATCACCAACCAGGTTCAGATGTTTTCATAATAGTCCGTCCAAGTGTAGTTTGGTATGCAGCTCTCTTTCTTCCAACTGGGTGACCTTGAAGCGACATCTCGAGGAGACACAGCACTTACTTTCATTGCCCCAAGCATTCCCCCCTTCATTCCTCCTCCTGCACAGTTCAAGGCAGTCTGTCACTGCATAGCAGTGAAGCACAAGCAAGCATAAGGTAACAGCTGACACATATTTTTTGTGGACATGGAGAAGGACAGTCTATCTCACACATGCTACGGTGCATACAATGTACTGTGTATACATGTAGGGAGGAAGACCTCATGCTGGTGAGAGAAAATGCTGTAGAGGTGGCCCAATACTGGAGGAATGACATCTGGTTTCAATTCTATTTATTTTACATACTTTTTACATGTGCTACATTTCCACAACTTACTTTATACTGATTTTACTTGATCAATGTTGACAGTTACATGTCTGTGATTCTGACATGAATAAAGAAAGTGATACATTTCAAGAAGAACTTTCCTACTGGTTTACGTAGGAAAAACAATAGGAAAAGATTGGTCAAAGGTAAGCTGAGTCAAGAATAAATTGAGAAATATATATTCTTATTTCTTTTGTAAAATTCTGGTGGCTAAGGATAATGACTCTCCAATGCCTTGAGAGTTACACCAAGAGCTTCTTTCAGGAAAACAGATGAGTAAGGGGGATGTGAATGGAGTACACAAGTAGTGATATGGGACCATACC